>NC_052507.1:30057041-30357041 GCF_014356525.2 Nilaparvata lugens
ATCTCAGAAAATCCATGATGTGGGCTAACCATCATGAAAATCATGAAAAATTGAAATTTTTTATTTTCTCGAAAATCCATGATGTAAATCTCAGAAAATCCATGATGTAGGCTAACCATCATGAAAATAATGAAAAATTGAAATTTTTTATTTTCTCGAAAATCCATGAGTAAATCTCAGAAAATCCTGATGTGGGCTAACCATCATGAAAATCATGAAAAATTGAAATTTTTTATTTTCTCGAAAATCCATGATGTAAATCTCAGAAAATCCATGATGTAGGCTAACCATCATGAAAATCATGAAAAATTGAAATTTTTATTTTCTCGAAAATCTATGATGTAAATCTCAGAAAATCCATGATGTAGGCTAACCATCATGAAAATCATGAAAAATTGAAATTTTTTATTTTCTCGAAAATCCATTATGTAAATCTAAGAAATTCCATGATGTAGGCTAACCATCATGAAAATCATGAAAAATTGAAATTTTTTATTTAATCGAAAATCAATGATGAAAATCTCAGAAAATCCATGATGTAGGCTTACCATCATGAAAATCATGAAAAATTGAAATTTTTTATTTTCTCGAAAATCCATGATGTAAATCTCAGAAAATCCTGATGTGGGCTAACCATCATGAAAATCATGGAAATTGAAATTCTTTATTTTCTTGAAAATCCATGATGTAAATCTCAGAAAATCCATGATGTAGGCTAACCATCATGAAAATCATGAAAAATTGAAATTTTTATTTTTCTCGAAAATCCATGATGTAAATCTCAGAAAATCCATGATGTAGGCTAACCATCATGAAAATCATGAAAAATTGAAATTTTTTTTTCTCGAAAATCCATGATGTAAATCTCAGAGAAACCATGATGTAGGCTAACCATCATGAAAATCATGAAAAATTGAAATTTTTTATTTTCTGGAAAATCCATGATGTAAATCTCAGAAAATCCATGATGTAGGCTAACCATCATGAAAATCATGAAAAATTGGAATTTTTTATTTTCTCGAAAATCCATGATGTAAATCTAAGAAATTCCATGATGTAGGCTAGCCATCATGGAAATTGAAATTTTTTATTTTCTCGAAAATCTATGATGTAAATCTCAGAAAATCCATGATGTAGGCTAACCATCATGAAAATCATGAAAAATTGAAATTTTTTTTTCTCGAAAATCCATGATGTAAATCTCAGAGAAACCATTATGTAGGCTAACCATCATGAAAATCATGAAAAATTGAAATTTTTTTTTCTCGAAAATCAATGATGTAAATCTCAGAAAATCCATGATGTAGGCTAACCATCATGAAAATCATGAAAAATTGAAATTTTTTTTTTCTCGAAAATCCATGATGTAAATCTCAGAAAATCCATGATGTAGGCTATGATGTAAATCTCAGAAAATCCATGATGTAGGTTTACCATCATGAAAATAATGAAAAATTGAAATTTTTCATTTTATCGAAAATCAATGATGAAAATCTCAGAAAATCCATGATGTAGGTTTACCATCATGAAAATCATGAAAAATTGAAATTTTTTATTTTCTCGAAAATCCATGATGTAAATCTCAGAAAATCCTGATGTGGGCTAACCATCATGAAAATCATGAAAAATTGAAATTTTTCATTTTCTCGAAAATCATGATGTAAATCTCAAAAATCCATGATGTAAATCTCAGAAAATCCATGATGTAGGTTTACCATCATGAAAATAATGAAAAATTGAAATTTTTCATTTTCTCGAAAATCCATGATGTAAATCTCAGAAAAACCATGATGTAAATCTCAGAAAATCCATGATGTAGGCTAACCATCATGAAAATCATGAAAAATTGAAATTTTTTATTTTCTCGAAAATCCATGATGTAAATCTCAGAAAATCCATGATGTAGGCTAACCATCGAAAAAATCATGAAAAATTGAAATTTTTTATTCTCTCGAAAATCCATGATGTAAATCTCAGAAAATCCATGATGTAGGCTAACCATCATGAAAATCATGAAAAATTGAAATTTTTTTTTCTCGAAAATCCATGATGTAAATCTCAGAAAATCCATGATGTAGGCTAACCATCATGAAAATCATGAAAAATTGAAATTTTTTATTTTCTCGAAAATCCATGATGTAAATCTCAGAAAATCCATGATGTAGGTTTACCATCATGAAAATAATGAAAAATTGAAATTTTTCATTTTATCGAAAATCAATGATGAAAATCTCAGAAAATCCATGATGTAGGTTTACCATCATGAAAATAATGAAAAATTGAAATTTTTTATTTTCTCGAAAATCCATGATGTAAATCTCAGAAAATCCTGAATGTGGGCTAACCATCATGAAAATCATGAAAAATTGAAATTTTTTATTTTCTCGAAAATCAATGATGTAAATCTCAGAAAATCCATGATGTAGGTTTACCATCATGAAAATCATGAAAAATTGAAATTTTTTATTTTCTCGAAAATCCATGATGTAAATCTCAGAAAATCCATGATGTAGGCTAACCATCATGAAAATCATGAAAAATTGAAATTTTTTATTTTCTCGAAAATCCATGATGTAAATCTCAGAAAATCCATGATGTAATCTCAGAAAATCCATGATGTAGGCTAACCATCATGAAAATCATGAAAAATTGAAATTTTTTTTTTCTCGAAAATCTATGATGTAAATCTCAGAAAATCCATGATGTAGGCTAACCATCATGAAAATCATGAAAAATTGAAATTTTTTATTTTCTCGAAAATCCATGATGTAAATCTCAGAGAAACCATGATGTAGGCTAACCATCATGAAAATCATGAAAAATTGAAATTTTTTATTTTCTCGAAAATCCATGATGTAAATCTCAGAAAATCCATGATGTAGGCTAACCATCATGAAAATCATGAAAAATTGGAATTTTTTATTTTCTCGAAAATCCATGATGTAAATCTCAGAAAATCCATGATGTAGGCTAACCATCATGAAAATCATGAAAATGACCATCATGAAAATCATGAAAAATTGAAATTTTTTATTTTCTCGAAAATCCATGATGAAAATCTCAGAAAATCCATGATGTAGGCTAACCATCATGAAAATCATGAAAAATTGAAATTTTTTTTTTCTCGAAAATCCATGATGTAAATCTCAGAAAATCCATGATGTAGGCTAACCATCATGAAAATCATGAAAAATTGAAATTTTTTTTTCTCGAAAATCCATGATGAAAATCTCAGAAAATCATGATGTAAATCTCAGAAAATCATGATGTAAATCTCAGAAAATCCATGATGTAGGCTAACCATCATGAAAATCATGAAAATTGAAATTTTTCATTTTCTCGAAAATCCATGATGTAAATCTCAGAAAATCCATGATGTAGGTTTACCATCATGAAAATAATGAAAAATTGAAATTTTTATTTTCTCGAAAATCCATGATGTAAATCTCAGAAAATCCATGATGTAGGTTCACCATCATGAAAATAATGAAAAATTGAAATTTTTTATTTTCTCGAAAATCCATGATGTAAATCTCAGAAAATCCATGATGTGGGCTAACCATCATGAAAATCATGAAAATTGAATTTTTTATTTTCTCGAAAATCCATGATGTAAATCTCAGAAAATCCATGATGTAGGCTAACCATCATGAAAATCATGAAAAATTGAAATTTTTTATTTTCTCGAAAATCTATGATGTAAATCTCAGAAAATCCATGATGTAGGCTAACCATCATGAAAATCATGAAAAATTGAAATTTTTTATTTTCTCGAAAATCCATGATGTAAATCTCAGAGAATCCATGATGTAGGTTTACCATCATGAAAATAATGAAAAATTGAAATTTTTCATTTTATCGAAAATCAATGATGAAAATCTCAGAAAATCCATGATGTAGGTTTACCATCATGAAAATCATGAAAAATTGAAATTTTTTATTTTCTCGAAAATCCATGATGTAAATCTCAGAAAATCCTGATGTAAATCTCAGAAAATTCATGATGTAGGCTAACCATCATGAAAATCATGAAAAATTGAAATTTTTTATTTTCTCGAAAATCCATGATGTAAATCTCAGAAAATCCATGATGTAGGTTCACCATCATGAAAATAATGAAAAATTGAAATTTTTTATTTTCTCGAAAATCCATGATGTAAATCTCAGAAAATCCATGATGTGGGCTAACCATCAAGAAAATCATGAATAATTGAAATATTTCATTTTCTCGAAAATCCATGATGTAAATCTCAGAAAATCCATGATGTAGGCTAACCATCATGAAAATCATGAAAAATTGAAATTTTTTATTTTCTCGAAAATCCATGATGTAATCTCAGAAAATCCATGATGTAGGCTAACCATCATGAAAATCATGAAAAATTGAAATTTTTTATTTTCTCGAAAATCCATGATGTAAATCTCAGAGAAACCATGATGTAGGTTTACCATCATGAAAATAATGAAAAATTGAAATTTTTCATTTTCTCGAAAATCCATGATGTAAATCTCAGAAAATCCATGATGTAGGTTTACCATCATGAAAATAGTGGAAAATTGAAATTTTTTATTTTCTCGAAAATCCATGATGTAAATCTCAGAAAATCCATGATGTGGGCTAACCATCATGAAAATCATGAAAAATTGAAATTTTTTATTTTCTCGAAAATCCATGATGTAAATCTCAGAAAATCCATGATGTAGGCTAAACATCATGAAAATCATGAAAAATTGAAATTTTTTATTTTCTCGAAAATCCATGATGAAATCTCAGAAAATCCATGATGTAAATCTCAGAAAATCCATGATGTAGGCTAACCATCATGAAAATCATGAAAAATTGAAATTTTTTTTTCTCGAAAATCCATGATGTCAATCTCAGAGAAACCATGATGTAGGCTAACCATCATGAAAATCATGAAAAATTGAAATTTTTATTAACATAACACATTTCCTTTGATCTTTACCGACTCTCGATGGATAACATAAACCTTGTTAGTAACAAGGAATTCTCTGTTTAAAACACAAGTTATCAACTCTTGTTAAGATAAATTTTTGTCGATTCAGTCAAGTTTCAACTTTTTATAAATAACTCATGTTATCAACTCCGCCGGTGTAAACGCAACCTAACATGATGTTATTGACTTTTGTAATTAACATCAGTTCATAACAAAAATGTTAAAAACTTGTGTTATTAACTCCAGTGTAAACACAGCTTTAGTATCCCTTAAGGGTAAATCTTAAAGCTAATCTTTTGGAAAATATTTTATCTTGTTTTATCATTGTATATAAGCAGAGTTAGTTGAAAAAGAACAGTAATACAGTATTGGATACAATTGATGGTTAATTTGGTTATAAAAGACTGTTAATTCGGTGGGACAGTGTTTAGTACGGTACTTTCATTGGGATATCACAAACTTTTGGAATTATTGTGGAAATATTGAGTTTTGAAATTCAGAATATCTGTACCCAAAACCCTGAAAGATAGATTATGAAACAACTTTAGAAGTGATATAATTATGAAAATTCATTATGAAATCATTGAAAAATATATTTCTTGCTTGATAAAATATAATTGATTATTTTAAACGAGAATGAAAAGTTGATATTACATCAATAAACCGGTATTAGTTACCAAATAACCTAAGTCATAATCAGGGCCAGGTCTTCCTGGATAGATTGTGTCAATAAAACATGGTACATAAACTGTAGGCAGCGTCACAGTCCAGCAAAGCTTTCGCCGAAAAAATCCTCTAACCGGTAGAAGCTCCTTCCAACAAGCCACTTTGACAATGAGCTTCTGAACACATTGACTGGGCTTGCCCTAGCCGAGTTCAGCAGGCAGTCGTACCTTTGCACCACCAAAACAGGAAAACTGTTCTTCACTCTTGACAGGCAACAGCGCGGCACATCCAAGTCAACCCCCCTTTGAGTTCCATGTGAGTGCACTTCCTCCCTTCTAGCAAATGTGCCGATGTTTCTCCTGATGTGTAGGAGCGATGACAATATGTACATGCCATGAACTGTATGGATGCCCAAACGTTGGAATATGGGCTGACAGTGTGCATCATAAGTAGTGAGCTATTGCAGGAATGGCATTCTCAAACAGGGGCGTGGCCTTGCCCCCGGGCCTGGGGACCTGCGCCAAGGCCAACAACCCCCCCTCCCAGGAGGGGACCGGCTCTAAGGGGCAAACCCCCCCCCCTCAGAGGGGGCTGAGTGGCAAGTGGCAATCCCCCCCAGAGGGGGAGGGGAACTAAACCAGTTCCCTCAAGAGCTAAACCAGTTCCCCCTCATCATAGTTCCAAGCACATGCCCACTATCAACCATTTCCCACCTGAGGTAGTCTGCTATTTCAAAGGTATTGATGCTTTATCCGGTGAGTGCCTCCATCTAGTGGCGGAGATTCCAAACTGTTGCAGAATCAGTTATTGGTTATAGACAGTACCATAGATAAAGGTTAAGCATAAGATTTATTGTCTTGTCTGTGACAGTACTGTCATAAACTGTACCAACATAATAATTTAGTTGTATTTATCAAATCAAACAAATTGCTATTGCTGAAGGAATCACTTACACAATTATCTAATATTCTATAAGATTTATAAAAACTGCAAACATTATCATGTAAGGAATTTAAACTATATAACCACTTTCTTGGTTCAAGTTCCAATGAGTTATTGTAATAATAATTCAGAGCTGATTTTAAACAGGAAACAAATATAAAAAATGTACTATCCTGCTCTGTTTGTGATAGATGATTTGAATATGCATCTGAATCTAAATTGTCCTTTTCAACTGAATTTAGCATTTCCTCTTCAAATGGAAAATCATTTTCTATACTCTGATTGAGAGTCTTTGGATTAGCATTCTTTTGTAATGTAGAATTTTTATCAATTTTTCTAAAAGCATAGGTGTAATTATCATTATTCAAGATAACCCACTCTGTTTGTGATAATTGATTTGAATTAACAATTTCCTTCTCAAGTGAAAAAAAATTTGTACACTCTGATTGAGAGTCATTAAAACAATATTATTATTTTTTTGTAATGTAGAATTGATGTTCACTCTTTTGAAAGTATAGGTGTAATTATCATTATCCAAACATGAATTGAACACTGTCAAAATAATAGTATAGTTTCCTTTTGATGGACTATAAGTCGAATGTAATAAGATCACAATCCAAAAACTGCAATTGAATATAATTAACCATATCAAACTTTCTGAAACCCTTCGCACACCCCTCTCCATTCTCTCTCTGCAACGGTTCATAATATACTGATCCACAATTGGAGGGGAGTAAACTGGTTTGCAAACTTATGCAGGTTCAAACATGAAAACTAAATTTCATTTTTACTTTTTGTAAGTGGCCTACTATAAAATAGACCAGCTTTTCCACTCAACCTTCAGTCTTCACCCAGTGTTCAATGTGAGATTCATACAGAACCACCTATCAAGCAAATCCAAGGAATAAGGTGAGGCCTTTCAAAAATATACAATAACAACTTGCCACTCAGCCCCCTCTGAGGGGGGAGGTTGCTGCCGCTTAGAGCCGGTCCCCTCCTGGGAGGGGGGTTGTTGGCCTTGGCGCTGGTCCCCGGGCCCGGGGGCAAGGCCACGCCCCTGTTTGAGAATGCCATTCCTGCAATAGCTCACTACTTATGATGCACACTGTCAGCCCATATTCCAACGTTTGGGCATCCATACAGTTCATGGCATGTACATATTGTCATCGCTCCTACACATCAGGAGAAACATCGGCACATTTGCTAGAAGGGAGGAAGTGCACTCACATGGAACTCAAAGGGGGGTTGACTTGGATGTGCCGCGCTGTTGCCTGTCAAGAGTGAAGGACAGTTTTCCTGTTTTGGTGGTGCAAAGGTACGACTGCCTGCTGAACTCGGCTAGGGCAAGCCCAGTCAATGTGTTCAGAAGCTCATTGTCAAAGTGGCTTGTTGGAAGGAGCTTCTACCGGTTAGAGGATTTTTTCGGCGAAAGCTTTGCTGGACTGTGACGCTGCCTACAGTTTATGTACCATGTTTTATTGACACAATCTATCCAGGAAGACCTGGCCCTGATTATGACTTAGGTTATTTGGTAACTAATACCGGTTTATTGATGTAATATCAACTTTTCATTCTCGTTTAAAATAATCAATTATATTTTATCAAGCAAGAAATATATTTTTCAATGATTTCATAATGAATTTTCATAATTATATCACTTCTAAAGTTGTTTCATAATCTATCTTTCAGGGTTTTGGGTACAGATATTCTGAATTTCAAACTCAATATTTCCACAATAATTCCAAAAGTTTGTGATATCCCAATGAAAGTACCGTACTAAACACTGTCCCACCGAATTAACAGTCTTTTATAACCAAATTAACCATCAATTGTATCCAATACTGTATTACTGTTCTTTTTCAACTAACTCTGTGTTTTATACAATGATAAAACAAGATAAAATATTTTCCAAAAGATTAGCTTTAAGATTTACCCTTAAGGGATACTAAAGCTGTGTTTACACTGGAGTTAATAACACAAGTTTTTAACATTTTTGTTATGAACTGATGTTAATTACAAAAGTCAATAACATCATGTTAAGTTGCGTTTACACCGGCGGAGTTGATAACATGAGTTATTTATAAAAAGTTGTCAACTTGTCTGAATCGACAAAAATTTATCTTAACAAAAGTTGATAACTTGTGTTTTTAACAGAGAATTCCTTGTTATTAACAAGGTTTATGTTATCCATCGAGAGTCGGTAAAGATCAAAGGAAATGTGTTATGTTAATAACAAAAGCCTCTTTTATCGCATTAACTTTTGTTAATAACAGGTTACTATCTTCCCTGCAACCCCCTCGCCCAGCATCACTACCCTACAACTACAGCTGCAGACGAAACACATGACTAAGTTATTAACTTTTGTTGATAACAAAACTAGCAGCCAAAAGAAAATGTTATTAACTCATGTTGAAAACTTTTGATTTCAACTCTGGTGTAAATGCATTATAATTTATTTACATTAGATCAGATTTAGATCATTGTGTACGTTCTGTGTACAGTAAATTGTTCCAGTTCCAATCGTAAAATGTTCCATCACGTGACTATATAGTGTAAAATATTCCCATGGAACGTAATTTCAAAATCGTTGGTTCAAGCTTTTGGCGCACACATATAAAGTTGATTTACACTAAAATGTGTCATTTACTAGCTACGTGAATGAAGAAAGGCTGTTTTACATACTTTCCATCTAGAAAAGTGTGCATTTCTTTTATTCCATTACTCTAAAATTTTCTATAGAGAAAAATTCATTTAATGAGTGGTTATCAAACATCATATTGTTGGCTATCTATTCTATGGTAAACAAACTATCAGCGCATGCGCAGAGAAGCAAGCAGACTACAATAATCGACCAATGAGCAGTGAACTCTATACTAACTTAGTATATAGTTCAGTGCCAATGAGAGCCACAGAGAAGAGGACAGAGAACTCATCTAATGTTTCGCTAAATGGGTGACCAGCAGTGTGGAGTGGGTGCGGAGGGGGGTAAAGTGGGTGACTAACAGTTAGTTCTTCAACTCGCTACGAGAGATCAGTACCATCGACAGGCCTTCCCCGCTAATTCAGAAATCCCCCACCAACAGTTGTAGTACTCTGTCACCTCCTACCCTTGCTCCGCTATTGTCATTCCACATCCACATTCAACAAAATAAAAACAAGCCACGATTGGCAATTAACCAATATTACTAGTAGATGATCGGCTTGCTCTGCTCTGCTGTCTTTTCAATTTTATGAAGCACACACTAGTACAGTAACTTCTCAGAGAGGAGAAAGGAAAATATATTTTCAGTGTGATACTACAGTACTCCATAATTTCCCTCTCAGTATTATCTCATGCTGCTGATATCAACATAAAAGCTGTTGTTCCTTTTCCAATATAGGTAATTCATAATAAGTTTGGAATTATTTTATTTCTATGAATGCATAAATAAATAAATGAATGAGTCGATTCTATTACACATTGACAAATAATCTGATAATGAGATCCTTCCAGAATAATTTTTATCAATGAGGCTCCATCAATTATTGTTATACTTTTTTTCAATTCAAAGTGAAACTTCAAATCAAATAATTTATTATTAAATCACCATACCATCTATTCATATGATTAGTCCATTAATAAAAATTAAAGTCAAATAAAATTATTCTTTATATCTTCTGGATTAATTGTAACTTACTGGAAACTGGGTATACAGAAAAAAATATTTCATGCTTTTTTCTATTTGACTACTTGCTAGACAGCCATATTTATTTCTGAGTACAAAATTCATAAACTCAAATAACAAATAGATCACGAAGAAAACAGAAACCTCCATAATTTATTTCCTTTCAATAATATATTTCAAAGTAAAGAAATATAAAGTAATACATTTGTTGACAGTGTGTGATATAATATATCCCAGAATTAAAATTCAATGGAATTGACGAATGCAAATTATATAAAAATCTGCATAATATAGTTATTTGTGCAACTAGTGCGCAAAGTGACAGTTTGCTGCACTGAAAGAAACGTTTACGCCCGAGCCGTAGGCGAGGGCGGAATGGTTTCTTGAGTGCAGCAGAGGAACTTTGCGCACGTATTCACATTAAGTTTTTCCTACAGTTACCATTGAATATGAAAAGTGGGTAATTATGGGTAAAATTGCCTGAAATCCATCAAATAGCTTAGTAGTGTTTGAATGGCGAGGCGGCTGTGTGGTGTGTGCTGTGGTGGCACTGTGCTGTTGCTGTCCTCGATATAATATAATATAATAGTAATAATTAGCGCCTTGTGCTTCGTTGCACCTCTGCTCACTATAGCAGCCACAGCAGTCACTGTTACCAACTTCATTTTGATTTTGCTGCACTGTTGCTCCATATAACCTACTAAGTATTTTGCATTGCCATGTTGCAAATCTGGAGTGCAGAAAAATTTTTCCCGCACTAGAGTGGAAAAGTGATTCTTTGCGTTCTGCAATCAGTGCAGCAATGGCCACTTTTCAACGTAACTGTAGGAAAAATAATTTACACATTCTATGAAACTTATTTAGTAATAGGCTATATCAAATAATAAATAGTCTATTATTTTTGCAATTACTATAACCTACTATTAGCTATCACTATATGAAAAATTACTAATAACTACTGATACTATTCTAGCATATTATGATAATATACGGTTAAAAGAATTTATCTTTTTTCTATCTGTATGAACTTGTGACCCCCGTGGTTCAGAGAACTCGCTCAAGAACTGTTTTGCATTGTAATCTTTAAGACCCTCAACTTTTGATTATACAGAGTTTATGAAAATTAATAAAGCTGCTAAATATTTCTCTTACAATAATAATTTGACAGCAGTTTCCATTGGGAATGTTATTTGAAATGAAAAATTACTCTAAAAATATTACTCTGTCGCTTCAACATCTTTGACACTCATATGGATCCAAAATCATTTTTTTTAATGTTTGATACATGATTTCGATACATAGTTCCAAGAGAAAATAAATAGCCAAAACCGCAAATTGATAATTATATCAACCCGTATCATTTTGTTGATACAAAAGGTGTAAAGTATAAAGAACCAGCTAAAATCATATGTCAGCGTGTGTGATAGCTCCCAAATCAACGTTAGTAGACAGTCTACTAACTTTGCTCCCAAATAACCTCAGATGATGTTACGAATGAATGAATGGAAAAACTGTAGTAATTGCATGCAAAGAATTCTTCAGCTGACCAAATGATAGATCATAACAATTTTTTTCTTATGCACTTTCAATGTTATTTTTTATCCTGAAAAAGGACGAAAGAGTGAGTCAATTTGTTGTCCAACGAACTTGACCTGTAAAAGGGTTCGGAGAATATGTGTTCATAATTTGAGAATATTGATCAATCTTTCTAAAGTTATTGTAGAACATACAAACAGACGGACAACGACTTTGTCCTTCAGTAAGTCAAAAGTTAAAACTCGCTAACGCTAGTTCAATAATTATTTTATTCAAAACCACTATAAATGAACAAAACATATTCACTAAGCTTAATTTATCATCTACCTAGGTCTCTATATAGGGCAACCAAACTGAACATTTACAAAACGCTGATCTGACCAATAATCACCTATGGCTATTTTGATATTTCAAAAAAGATGTATTTTCTTTTTTGGTGGAAGGGGCATTTTATAGATTTTTTTATAAGATTATTTCAAAATCGATTTACAATTTTAGTTTTGCTCTTTATTGCTCTACTTATAATTTTGTATTATATCAAGCAAAGGAAATACATTTACGACAAAAAATCACAGAGGTAGGTAAATCTTTTTAAAGAGTATCAATCAATTTCCTCCTTATAATATACAATGAAACTGGATGTTATTTTACTGAATGCTAAGAAGATTATAACTCTTATAAGTTTATAATGAGAGAAATTCATTGAATTTTCAAATTACTCCCTCTTCCCCAATCTCCCGCTAGACGGCTAGCCTAACAGCATTTAGTTCATATGCAAAATTAGAACTTTCCACTATGGGTACAGTCCATGAAAAAGGTTGACAACCATTGGCTATTCAATGAAAACAAAAAGCAACTGAAATAATATTATTAAGGTTAACAATCTTTGGCTATTCAATGAAAAAAAGTAACTGAAACAATATTATTGTTAATGAGCAGTTTTGACATCATTTATTAAAATCATTTTAGAACAATAATAGAGAAATATAATGCTCCATTACACAGCACCTCAAGAACATGTCATGATTAAAATTATTCCATGCTCTTTCTCAATTTTTAAGTTCAAAATCGCAATATTATGGATTAAATTAGATTGATTTAATTTTTTTCAATTATTGAATTGAAGTACATAATGTAATAAAGTTTGGATTATATTACATTTTTATAATGGACAACAGTTTATATGGCTACTCATTCACTTATTGTTTTCTAGTTCTTGTTGATTAGAAATAAAAATTAATCCTCTTTGTTACTGGAGACGCAGCATTCATGCGATCTGGAGAGTTGAGAGTAGCAAGTGATTAGAATAAGAAAAGTGAATGTCTAGTCTATGTATTATTAGCAAAACAATGACATGCATGCATGCCTCAAGCCATAAATCCTGTCAGCAGTTGTTTTGTTGGGGGGAGAGAGTGGTGTGAACTGGTTTGTTGGAGAGGAAGTGTAGGATGCCAATGACTCCCCACTACGTCCCCCTACAACTGTACTAATCAAGCTCAGACAGAAATCGTCATTTGCGTATACAAGCGCTTTCTACCGGTATAAGTGATACTAAACATTAGGCGAAACAATAGTCTGTAAGAATGTTCCCTCTGATCCCTTCTCTGTGTGAGAGCTCAGATAGTTGGAACTGTATCAGGTCGGACAATTTACCACGCTTCGACTGTGGGGCAGGATTTTCGAACTGGAACTGGTAAAGAATCTGTCAAAACTCTTCCCATATGGAAGGCGGAACTTTTTACCTGGTAAATTGTGAATCGGACAATTTACCACATTACATTTACACAGAACGGGCCCATTATGTTAATGATCACACATGTTTCAATTTGAAGTATTTTGAAGACAATATTTTGCTTTTTATTCCGGCTGTTATATCATATGAATACTCTCGTTGAATGAAATCATATGAAAGTCAATTATATTGATAACAAGATCTTGTCAATAACAAGGAATTTTCTGTTAGAAACATGAGTTATTAACATTTGTCAAGAAAAATTTTTGATGATTCAGTCAAGTTGATACATTGAAATCTCCCATTAGCGGATACCTCTGGGGATTAGTAAAATGTCCGCTATACAGAGTTGTCCGCTATTGAGAACTTGTGTTCATTTACTCTTTGATATAGAGGAGGTAATGAGAAGGTATAGAGAGATACCTATCTGCGCTAGAATATGACGCAAAAATACTTTGTCTATAAAAACTTTAAAGTTTTTATCACCCCTTGATCCAGTGGTTGACAGGCTGAAGTGACATTCGGTGGAAAAAAGACCAACTTCACATTTTCCAAAGTGATGTTTACAGGATGATATGCAGCATTGTCAAGAAATTAATAAACCCTTCCATTTTGCCTCTTCATCTTTCTGTCAAAATTGAATGGAAACTCAGTCATTAGGTCTCTGGTAATCCAGGCTTGTTTATTAGAATGCCATTGAACATTCAATTGATTTATGTCAACCCCCTTGAAACATCTTGGTTTGGCAGCTTTCCCTATTATAAATGGTGCTTCAAATTCACTTATCATCTTTACAAGCAACAGAACTGATAATCTTTCCTTAGAAATTCTTCCCTGCTACAATTTTCACCCTTCAAATACATAGTTTTGTCTGATAAAACTCTAAAAAATAGACTAGTCTCATCACAGTTGAAAATGTTCTTTTTTTCAAAGCCTTCATATAAATCTTCTAGTTTTCTTATCTACTCTAAAACAATGCTTTCATCAACAGAATCGATCTCTCCATAAACAGCTTTATATGAGATGTAATGTCTTTCAGAGGAGACGATAAGTCGTCGGTCCTGACTACCTAAAAAGTAGTCGTCATCTCTCATCATCATCCCTCTCACTCATTACCCACGCACAAGCCTAAGAGCTTATGTGGGCCCATCACCATCAGTGAAAAAAAGAAAATGTCATATACGAAATTTTTCTAACCATCCTGACGATGCTTATTAAAATCATTATCACCTCACTGTTGGGCTATTTCTAAATCTTTTTCATGAATTAATGTGCCAGAAATAGGAATTTTATTTGTCCTAGCTTTACAAAACCACTTTTTTGTGTCTGTAAAATCTGACAAAGCATTTATTGGAACGGTTCCACTTGTTTTTCGTTCCGCTACTACGTAGACATCATGTCGTCATCATGTCTGTCTGTCTGCGCGCTGTGTCTTTTGTGCGTCTGCGCTGACCAGTGACGTCACAGTCGCGGTTCTTTGCCACTGCTCTAGTCAGCTGGTTTTCTATACTTCTATTCGTACCTTTTTTGTCGGATTGTTTGCCGTTGCAATTTTAATATTTGTGCTATTCAATTTTTTGGAATTTAATCTTGTCTTTAGGCATCTACCTTTTAGATATTTGCCACTTTTTCACCAAACGTTTGTGGACGTTTCACATACGTGGCTGGCATTTCCGCCTTCCCTTTTTGTTACTAGCATCTTTTGCCTTTTGCTGTTTGTCTTTTCATGGAGGTCGGCGAGTGTGCTTCCTGCGCTCGGTCTAAACCTTTCATCTGAATTCATCGGACTTACAAAACGTTTTTAAAGTGTGAATTATTCTTCAAATTAATTCATTTATTCTATTCTTCAATTGTGATTAAATTATTCATCAATTGCTTGCTTATTGCTTTGATAAACTTTGTCAAAAATTACAACCTCGTGTAGGCTTCAGTTGCCATTTTTCTACAATTGGCTTCACCTCGTGAAACTCAACTTTCAAGTGCATCATCTCTACCGTTTGGAAATCAATCCAAAAATTCCACAATTTGAAGATCGGATTATTCGTTTGGAATTCTACTTGCTCCAGCCTACTTTTCCATTGGGGGATTCGCCTGCTGTAGTGGACGTTTCCATGCTTGTCATCGCATGGCCAGATCACTTCATCGCTTGCTGATGTCCTGTTCCTGTTGGTATTGCGGAGTCATTGCCTGTCTGCCTGGCCGCATCTCCTCTTCAAAATTTTATTCAGGTTATGTAAATCGTTCTTTTCAATTTTCATTTACGTATGCATCATTATTGTTTTATTAATGTCTATCTTGACATTCAATTCACTAAGGCCACCGACGCCTATTAATTCTTTGGATTTGACAGCTACCCTTGGCTTTACAAGTGATTTTCTGAGGCCACTGACGCCTACTAATTGATTTATTAATGTCTATCTTGACATTCAATTCACTGAGGCTACCGACGCCTACTTATTGTTTTATTAATGTCTATCTTGACATTCAATTCACTGAGGCTACCGACGCCTACTTATTGTTTTATTAATGTCTATCTTGACATTCAATTCACTAAGGCCACTGATGCCTATATAATTGTATTCAATAGTAGCAATTATTCTTTGGATTTGACAGCTACCCTTGGCTTTACAAGTGATTTTCTGAGGCCACTGACGCCTATATAATTGTATTCAATAGTAGCAATTATTCTTTGGATTTGACAGCTACCCTTGGCTTTACAAGTGATTTTCTGAGGCCACTGACGCCTACTAATTGATTTATTAATGTCTATCTTGACATTCAATTCACTGAGGCTACCGACGCCTACTTATTGTTTTATTAATGTCTATCTTGACATTCAATTCACTAAGGCCACTGATGCATATATAATTGTATTCAATAGTAGCAATTATTCTTTGGATTTGACAGCTACCCTTGGCTTTACAAGTGATTTTCTGAGGCCACTGACGCCTATATAATTGTATTCAATAGTAGCAATTATTCTTTGGATTTGACAGCTACCCTTGGCTTTACAAGTGATTTTCTGAGGCCACTGACGCCTATATAATTGTATTCTATAGTAGCAACTATTAATTTATTGGATTTGACAGCTACCCTTGGCTTTACAAGTGATTTTCTGAGGCCACTGTCGCCTATTACTCGTTCTAATTGATGTCTGTCTTGACATTCAATTCATTGAAGGCCCATGTCGCCTATATTCAACCCGGACTGTCCTCATTGTATTTATTAGCTACCCTTAGCTCTTAAGTGATATTTTAAGGCCAGTAACGCCTATTAATTGTTTGGTCGAAGTCTATCTTGACATTCAAATCACTGAAGGCCTATGCCGCATATATTTTTATACGTTACTTGCTGAGCATTTTTTACAGCTTATTGTCATTTCTTAATCATTAATATTGTACCTTATAGTAATAACTTTCATTATAGCACTCAATTTATATTCATTTCAGGTATCATTAATACTACCTTTTCATTTATTGTCAGACTTCAATGGTCATTAATGTCATTGACCTAATTTCATTTAAATTTTGTATTTCTCTACATTATTTCACATGTTGTAATTTTCCCAAGATATTTGACTAATTGTTTTTTTGTATGCGGCCATCTGCCTATCATTATTTAAAGATTCAAAGACTTAAAGACTTAAGATATTTAACTTAATCTAATCACAATTGTTTTTGTATGTGGCCATCTGCCTATCATTATTTTATTGATCCCAAGAAATTTGACACAATTGTTTTTGTATGTGGCCGTCTGCCTATTATTATTTTATTGATCCCAAGATATTTGACACAATTGTTTTTGTATGTGGCCATCTGCCTATTATTATCTTATTATTATTATTAAATCTTATCTTGTTGATTCATTTAGTCTTTTATTGGCGTACTTACCACACTTCAAGCTATCAGTATTTTTATGTACAGAATTCAAAGATTTATTTGTAGGTATTTATACCAACTATCATTCACAGTCCACTGCCCTTCCCTTGGATTCTGTCATAAAAATTGGTCCTCCGGCCCGTTCATTTTTTGATCTAGTGTTACCTAGGATAATTGTTAATTTTTATTACCCATTTCTTGGTCCATTGAACCTTAGGGTTCCAGTGACCGTGTGCCTAATAGTCTAGCTTGACGCCAATGATTAGGTCCCACTCTAGAGTATATTTTATTTCATTGTACCTTTTTATGTTTATATTGTTTAATATTAAGCATTCACACACTTGTTTCAAATTTTCAGTACTGGCTGCAACTCAAAGCACGCTGCGACGTGTATGCACCAGCTATCAACTATCTTGTACCCTGAGAGACTGAACCGCACTGAACTGGTCACAGACGGCTATTGCGCATTGAGAAAGCAACACACGGCAAACTACACCGCCTTGCGAGCTCGCTACTTGACTCGCCGCACAGCAAGCTTGATACAACTTGCCTCAAACGCACAGGCGTGCCTCTCTGCGTACTGGACCAGCGCCCAAGGTTGCTTATTGGCGCAGCAATCGCATTGCTACAGTGCACTATCGTGTCATTCACTCAGGTTTTTCTGTTAATTTTAAGCATGTCTGATCATGAGGAAGATTCACTTCCTGAGCCTTCTGCTCTTTTCAATGCAAGAGACAATTTACACCAGGAAATAGATTGGTTCATAACCAGCTATAACGATTTTGTTGTGGACACTGAAGCCACTTATTATCAATTATTGACTGTAAAAAACGAACTAGGTTTACTTAGAATTAAGTATGATAAGATACATCAACAACTATGGAATTCAGAGTTGCAAGCGCAGGACACTTCAACTCATTTTGAGATACTCAATAAGTTTATCTCCATTACCTCGAAGGCAAACGCTGCATTAACTGCTTTTGAAAGCAGACAACGCATCAATGAGGCCACTGCTGGTGCTTCCCAGCGGCCAACATCTCAAAACGCACCTTTGGCAAATTTTCAGTTGCCTCAGATACCGCTTCCACGCTTCAATGGGGAGCTTTCAAAATGGCAAGCATTCTCAAGTGCTTTTACTAATATTATTGGTAATCAAGATAACATTAATGATTCATTGAAATTTTTCTATCTTCGTCAATCACTCAGTGGTGAAGCTCTTGCTAGAGTGGAACACATTGAAGCTGACGAAAATGGTTTTCAGCTTGCATGGAACCTCTTAAGGGAGAGGTATGACAACAAGAGATTAATTGCTGCCAGGCACGTCACGGCAATTGAATCTCCGCCTATCATAAAGCGTAACTGTCCGCAATCATTACGGGCATTCATTGACTTTTGCAAGTCCCACATCACCGCACTCGAAGCGCTTCAACTTGGAGTCCAAATCAAGGACTTGTTGTATATGCACAAAATGTTGTTGCAGTTGGATACTGCTACTGTTCGAGAATGGGAAAAGAGTGTTGGTATACACGACATTCCCACCATTGATAAATTTTGGAATTTTTTGGAATCACAATGCAAAATCATGGAAGCTGTTGCTTCAAGCTCAGCTAACCATCATCAAGGAAATGTACAGCAAGGTACATCCAACTCGGTTGGTGCTCATAGCAAGCCGAAGTTCAACCAAAATCAATCGAATGTTCAAGCTAGGATGCAGGTTACTACCTCTTCTATGTCACCTTGTAGTTTTTGTAATTCTGTTGGTCATTTTCCAAATCGTTGTAATGAATTATTGAAGTTACAGGTTACTGATCGTTGGAATGCTGTCCGTGACAAAAGGTTATGCTATAATTGCCTCAAGCCTTTCGCACCCAATCATCTTTGTTCGGACAAATCGTGTATACTTTGTGGCAAGAGTCATCACACTGTTCTTCACAGGTCGTATCCTCAATCACGGGACACTCAGCCTACTTCTAAGGATAAGGTAACTTCAAATCTTATTCATTGTCAATCTTTTGCTCCCTCCAAGGGTAAGAATGCTGTTTTGAATTCCGTCATGGTTCAGAATGCGGAAACAACTAAGCAAGCTGTTTCTCATGCAGAACAGCCTCAGAAGAACTCTCATGTCACGATGAGCTCCACTTCGTCACTGTGTTTGCAACAGCAATCAACTGTCGCCTTGTTACCTACTGCTGAAGTTTTGGTTCAAACTTCTAGTGGGGAATTTATTAAAGCAACCGCGCTTTTAGACTCTTGCTCTGATTGTAATTTGATGTCAACTAGGTTGGCTGAAAAATTGTCACTTGTTACCTTGTATTCTGACACTTTGATTCATAGTGTAGGTGAGAATAAGACCAAATCATCTATTTCTCATTCGGTTTGCTTGTCTTCTACTGATCGTTCGTGGTCGGTCGAAGAAAATTGTATTGTAGTTGATAGCATATCAGCTAATGTTCCTAGTGTGAACATCGATCTTTCTAAAATTTCAATTCCCGTTGAACTTAAATTAGTGGATCCATTGTTTGATCAGCCTAAGCCTGTAGATTTGTTACTTGGTGCTGGCATATTCGCATCGATACTTCAGCCTGGTAAATTGTATCTAGCTCAAAATGCTCCCATTCTTCAGAAAACCAGTCTAGGTTGGGTCATATTTGGTCCTTGTAAAGCTATTCGTCCTATTGCAGCACCTCGTTCGTGCCTCCCCGCTTCACCTGTGGCCGCTCCCCGTAGGGTCACGTCGAATTTTCTAACTTCAAATGATGTCTCTCATCAGTTAGAGAAATCAGTTCAGAAATCAGTTCAGGAAAACAGTTCTCAATCAGTCCAGGTATTAGCTACTACTTCTTCTCATAATGATGTTATCTCAGGTATTATTAATAGTTGCTCCACCTATCACAAAATTGTTCGTACAACGGCGTATGTTCTACGGTTCATTCATAATTGTAGAAAACAAAATTCAGTCACTCCACGCTTTGGTCAATTAACTATCTCTGAAATTTCAGAAGCTGAAAATTGTATCTTCAAATCTATTCAAGAAGAAGCTTTCTCTGCCGAACTTAAAGCATTGCGTCAAAATCAGGAGCTATTGCCTAATAGTTCTATTAAAGCCTTGTCACCATTCATTCATTCAGATTCTCTGCTCAGAGTTGGTGGACGTTTGCAAAATGCAAATGCTTCATTTGATTACAAACATCAAATATTGTTGCCCAGCAATCACAAATTCACTCGTGCATTGATTGTTGCTCACCATCGTCGTCTAAGTCATGCCGGTGTGCAGGCCACCATGGCCAGTGTAAGACAACGATTTTGGTTTCCTTCCACCCGTCGCACCATCAAAAGTGTATTGCGGCATTGCATAATGTGTTTTCGCTTTTCAGCTCTTCGTTCTGAGCAAATCATGGGTAGTTTACCAGCGGCCCGCGTTCAGGCCAATGTTCCCTTTTACAATTGTGGTTTGGATTACGCCAGTCCTATTCCCATTCGTGTAGGCGGCCCCAAATCTCGTACTTCTTATTTAACCACTCTTCAGAAAAAAGGCAAATGGTTAAACAGTTGTGAAAATTTGAAGGTCGGTACGGTTGTCATCTTGAAGGATCCTGGTTCCGCGCAGTCCACTTGGAAGCTGGCGCGCATTACTGAAGTTCATCCCGGTAAGGATGACAAGGTTCGAGTTGTCACTGTTCTCACTCCCTCCGGCACCTTTAAGAGGGCTATTTCGAGTTTAGCACCTCTTCCCATTGATGAGGATTCTAGTTAATCCCCTTGCCCTTATGGTTCATGTTGTATTTTCAGGTTTCATTGTTTTTTTCCCTGGTTCTCACATGGGGCCCAGTTTTCAATTTCCAATTGCCTTGCCAGATTTTACATATTTCTTACTTTTTCTTATTGTGCCATACCCCCGTATGACACAAGGGGCCCAGTTTATGTAAAATCTGACAAAGCATTTATTGGAACGGTTCCACTTGTTTTTCGTTCCGCTACTACGTAGACATCATGTCGTCATCATGTCTGTCTGTCTGCGCGCTGTGTCTTTTGTGCGTCTGCGCTGACCAGTGACGTCACAGTCGCGGTTCTTTGCCACTGCTCTAGTCAGCTGGTTTTCTATACTTCTATTCGTACCTTTTTCGTCGGATTGTTTGCCGTTGCAATTTTAATATTTGTGCTATTCAATTTTTTGGAATTTAATCTTGTCTTTAGGCATCTTACCTTTTAGATATTTGCCACTTTTTCACCAAACGTTTGTGGACGTTTCACATACGTGGCTGGCATTTCCGCCTTCCCTTTTTGTTACTAGCGTCTTTTGCCTTTTGCTGTTTGTCTTTTCATGGAGGTCGGCGAGTGTGCTTCCTGCGCTCGGTCTAAACCTTTCATCTGAATTCATCGGACTTACAAAACGTTTTTAAAGTGTGAATTATTCTTCAAATTAATTCATTTATTCTATTCTTCAATTGTGATTAAATTATTCATCGATTGCTTGCTTATTGCTTTGATAAATTTTGTATTTTTATGTACAGAATTCAAAGATTTATTTGTAGGTATTTATACCAACTATCATTCACAGTCCACTGCCCTGCCCTTGGATTCTGTCAGTGTCCATTATTTCACAAATTTGTCTCTTTTAAGTGTCCGTTGACCATTATTGAGAGAGTTCGCTATTTGGAGGTGTCCGTTAAGAGAGATTTCACTGTAACTTGTTGTTGATAACTCGTGTTATTAACTCCGGTGTAAACGCAGCTTAAAAGTTTGAATAATCTCACTATAGCCTATCTAAAACCTATAATAGCACATTGAACATTACAATTCAAATTACCAACCTTTAATCCCTTATTGATATCATAAAACAAACAAAATATAATTTGACAGGAAGATAGAGTGACAGTAAATTTCAAGCTACAATTAAATATGTGAGCTATGCTTTATTGTAGGAACCCACAATAAAGCTATTTTACTTAAATCGTACAGTTCTAAATTTGTAAATCATGATACAAATTTTATACTCTATGCTTGTTTCTATTTAAATATTTGAGACCTCACATATAATTCAAAATACTAAAATCTTACAATTTACAATTCGTTATTGGATCACAATTTGATTTGTCATTCATTAGAATTAGGTTATGGCAGCTTCTATGGTTACGTTTTGCACACGTGCAAAGCAAACAATGCTCGCCCGAGGCGCCTTTGAGCACGCAAAAATACCAACAGGGTCTCGGTTCGCCCACATGCCTCGGCGAACAGTGTACAGACGTGCGACTGCCGAGGCAAACGCTCGTGTGTACACCGTTTAATGTCAGCTCTCAGATGTTCACGGATCCTCAGCTGTTCGAAAATCAGACTAAACCCACCCGACTCAGACATTACAGACGGTTATTATCGTTTTAGCATGGCGTTTTGTTTACATTAAAGTTGCTAATAAATTAGTAGCCTTCTTTGACAATCCTTATCCTATATCTACAAAAACAGTGTTTGCCCACTTATCATGTTTGGTGACAGCAATGGAGAATCAGTTAGTATTCCTTCATGCTGGAAAAATCTCAAGTTGGTATATTATCTAAGTTCCTTTTTGCTAATTGATATTATTTAGCTTTATCATACAGAATAGCATTTAATTCTTTGGTTCTTTTAAAATGCCAGGATGCTTAGAAACATTCTGCAAATAATAAAGTAGACTACTTCAAATGTTTACATATAATTTGTTCCCATTCAAAAAATAACAAAGAAGATGATTCTCTTATTATTTCATTTCTACTACTACGTCTTTTACATATTATATAATATTAAACTATATTTAAATCCGAGAATTACTGCTGTATAGATATAGATTGTTGGGGCACTTTTTTCTATCTTTTTATGTAGTCAAGATAATGCCTGTTTATCATAATGATAAATGACTTGGACAACAACGGCTCGACTCTGCTATTTGCTGATGATACGTCCTTATTGTCATCTGGAGTGGACCTACAGCATGTGCTAGAACTGTCAGCAGAGCATCTCCAATCTTCAACCTCATGGTTCCAGGCAAATCGCTTTCAGTTGAATGAGAACAAGACACAAAACATAATCTGCAGTTTGTCTCGCAGCCTGCCAGCTGAACAGGACCCTGTAAAGCTGTTAGGGTTTGTCTTGGACTCAAAACTGAACTGGGCTAGCCACATCCAACAAGTGACCAGGAGGCTGTCGCGAATTTGTTTCTTGTTGCTGAAGCTGAGGGGACATGTGACAGAGGCATATCTGGTAATGACTTACCATGCACTTTTCCACTGCCATATCTCCTATGGTCTGCTCATGTGGGGTCATTCAGCAAGGGTGGTGGAAGTACTTAAGCTGCAGAAACGGGCTGCATGGATTATAACTGCTAGTGAACATCGAGCACACTGCAAGCCCCTTTTTGTAAGACTGGGTATTATGACAGTTGTCAGCCACTTCCTTCTTCTCTGCCTGCTGCATGTCAAGAAGAATCAGCATGGTTTGTTGACTCGGAATGATGTGCACCATCACAACACTAGGCATCGAGAGCTGCTTGACATCCCGAGGGTACGTCTTCAGAGGTCGCAGGTGTGTTATGGGAGTGCAGCATTACGCTACTTCAATAGACTGCCTGCAGGAGTGAAGCAGTTGGATTTGCGTGATTTTGAGAGAGTGGTGACCGGATTTATGAGAGTCAGAGCCTACTATGAAGTGCGTGAATACATGAGTGATGATCTGACTCAAATTTTAACTACTTAGTCACTTTCTGCCATCTTGATCTTGACTTGAGTATGAGAGTGTTGTTTTTATTGTGTAATGACGCCATCGATCCCACAGATGTGGGTAATGGATGAAGAAGGAGGTATATAAGGTATATAAGGCCTTATCAGGGGTACCCAGCCCCCCCAAAGGCAATGGCACATGCCCCCCATCCAATCCAAGTGTAATGCCCCCCCAAAGTACCCCAATTCCCAACTCTTTAGTTTTTAACATTAGTCAGTGTATGACAATAAAATTCACATCTTACATTCTAATCATCCAAAGGACATTATTTATCTTTGGTCTTGTGAGGAACTCTTTCTGTTTTCATAATATTGTAAAAATATATACTATCGTTTCTTATCTCTTTTAAAATAGGAATAAAGTATCTTTTTGATATTTTTTTTGAGACTAGCAGTGCACCCGTTCTTGTTCGGGAGGACTAAAAAGTACTACATTACATCAGCAAAAACTACATGACAAATATTTTAATAGGATATTAAAAGATCAGCATGGGAGGCTTTGCTTTTTAAATGTAAAGGTTACTTATAGAAAGTGAATAATAATATCATTGATATTCTTGTATTGCAAAAGAATATTGCATAGCAATTTTTTGGTAAACATTCATACAAATTGGGAACGATATTATTCATACCATATATAATGTCGGCACGCTTAGGTATTCTAAATCCTATACTATTAAACGAGCAATTTCTGTTTAGATGTTTAAATGTTTAGATGTTTGTATTTCACCGGATCTCGGAAACGGCTCTAACGAAATTCAGAACATAGTAGGTTTATAATATAAAAATTCGATTGTACTAGGTCTCATCCCTGGGGAAACACGCTGAAGGACATTAAAAGAATTTATTTATTTATTTATTCATCCTTGGAAAAACAGCTGATAATTTCGTCGTCTGTTGATAATGGAAGTGAGTGAGCGAGTGCATGTGTGTGGGACTGAGACAGAATTATGACTCAGCTGTTGAACTTTTGTACCTAATTCAATCAGGTACTC
This sequence comes from Nilaparvata lugens, assembly GCF_014356525.2. Taxonomy (NCBI): domain Eukaryota; kingdom Metazoa; phylum Arthropoda; class Insecta; order Hemiptera; family Delphacidae; genus Nilaparvata; species Nilaparvata lugens. The sequence goes on from NC_052507.1 coordinate 30,082,160, forward strand.
AGTGGCAGTTGTACAAAAGCCGGTTAAATTTTAATCCTGATTAATTCCAGTAGAACCAATCAGATAAGCTATCTTTTTGAGATGGTCTTCTGTGATTTGGTTCACGTGAAATTAATCAAAATTGAAATTTAACATGCTTTTGTGAGAGAAATTTTTGCATTCCTCTGCGAATTAATCTCAATCCACTGTGATTAGATAGAACCTTTCTATATGAACTATGAATATTTATTATAATTTCTTCTTTCGTAATAATTTTTATATGCTTTTGTAGGTAATCCAGAGCGGAGCTCGGTGCCCCGATATTAATCATAAATTGGAACAGGTTGTCACTGATGTTGTGTTGTTGGTAGTATTTACTTTTTAACATTACAGGAGTTGTCTCAGGGAAGAGACCTAGTGCAATCGAATTTTGATATCATAAACCCACTATATTCCGAATTTCGTGAAAATCATTAGAGCCGTTTCCGAGATCCGTTGAACATAAATAACCATATAGCCAGATAACCAGATATAAAAATAGAAAAATATAAACAGATATACAGAAATTGCTCGCTTAATATAATAGGATAACAACTTATAGTCCAGTCAAATAATCGTTTTTCAGGAAACAGCCCCGAAAGAATAATTTTTTCGGTGGTTCTATATGTATTTTGGGGCGCTGAATTCTATTCTGAAATTTGCTGACACGCCAGAGGGCGACTTCACCCCCAAAATTATGGAATTTTTTCAAGTTTTCCATTTTATTTCGAGAACCTTGAATTTTTCGAGAAAGAGCATTCTCTATAATTATAATATTAAAGATAATAAAATTTCCAATGAATTGAGTAGTCGCGCAGGACTACTTTTTGGATTTTTTATCTGTAGTGTTCCACAAGATACACAACTTTAAATGTGCGAGAAATTTGTGATATTTCCCCCATTTAGATAAAAAATCCAAAAAGTAGTCGAGGTTGTGATGAATTTTCTCCTCTTTTCACTCCCATGAATTATACTTCTGTTTTCAATACAGTTCAAAAGTTACAGCCAATTGAATGATGATCTTTATTTTGTCATTTTTCTTGCGATTTTACTGTTATTAAAGAGTCTCTAAAATGAGTACAATACATGATAGAAACTTGCGATTGGTCTTAAATGAGAGAAAATTGGATGCTCTGTAAGCTGAGTTGCCTTAAATTGATCTTGCATTACTGTTTATATCGACAAACGGTCGAGACTGTGAAAATGAGAAAAATATCGCAAATTTCTTGATTTTTTGAAACAAATGTTCAAAATCTTACTTCACGATTATATTTTTACAAAAATCAATCACCTCTCATAAAAGTGGAGATTCTTTTCTTAAAATCAAGACCAAGCATCATTTTGAGTTACCGAGACACACAGTTTTGAATATAGAAATCGGTCATTTTTCTATGCATTGAAATATGGGCTAAAATACACTAAAGGAGGAATTTCCTATTTTTTTAACAAATTCTAGTGAGATGATACTCGAAAACGGCTCCAACGATTTTGATTAAAGTTATACCTAGAATAGTCATCGATAAGCTCTATCAACTGCCACAAGTCCCATATCTGTAAAAATTTCAGGAGCTCCGCCCCATCTATGCAAAGTTTGATTTTAGATTCTCAATTATCAGGCTTCAGATACGATTTAAACGAAAAATTCCAAGTGGAAAAGATTGAGTATGGAAATCTCTACAATTAATGTTCAGTAACATTTTCACCTAAAATTGAAAATAAGCTCAAAATTCGAGAAAATGTGATTATTTAATTGCAAACTTTTGGCATCTGTTGATTCTATTAAATCATTCACTATGACCAAACCTCGTATGTCTCCAGCGTTATTGTCATGTCACCAGCTGGCTCAGATCTTTGTTTATAAGTAGACTTGAGATGCGCGGGAACACTAGCGTCAGGTGATCAATTTTCATAACGGCAAGGAAAGTTGTGTGAGTGCGCCACACCAGATCTTTCACTTTTATAAGAACTCGAAAGTGAAGGGAAAATGAAATAAATCCTCAATTGAACAGTTTAGAAAAACGGAAAACAGTTAATATTAAACAAGAGGCACGGCGCAAAAACGAACAAACTATTTCATTGAGAGATAAGAGAGCACCTGAACTTGCGTCTGCTCACGGCAAAATCTAATCGACAACTGAACTGTTGATAACTTTGGTATAAACGCAGCTTTAGATACTGGCTGATTGTAAATCCATTTTATTCAGTGGAGGAATTCATTACTGCTGATCACAACACTATAGTCAATTTAATTTAATGTGATTTTTTGACTATTTAAAATAATAACAAAGTACAGGAGACCACTAAATTATCTTATTTAATTGTCAATTTTCCTTAATTCTAATGTAACTTTTCTGTTTTATTTATTATTGTATATTGTATTTGTTGTGCCTGTGTAATTTATTGAATTCGAATTTGTTTCTTCAATGTGAATTGTGACATGGCTATATGTAACTTCTATGTTCAACTGGCCCAATAAAAACTTGAAACTTGAGTGGAATGCCTTTGATAGGTCACATAAGACAAGGTCAATTGATCCCTGACCTTTAAAAGCCTCATTAATCCTTTCCACAAGACTAACCACAGCTGACGAGGTGAAACTCCCCCTTCTAAACCCTTGCTGCATGTCTCCAAGCAGATTGTTGAGTTCAAGAAATTTGGTCATCTGTCTCAACATAGCCGTCTCTATGATTGGAAATTTCCAATGTCCTCTGGATAGCCTTTCTTAAAAATTGATACTGTTTTGTACATTTTGAGACAATCCAGAAAAACACCCTCAGACAGACAAGCATTCACCAGCAGGAGCAGCGGGCCAACCAAGATATCAGCCACTTTTTTCAGGATGTATGTGGATAGGCCGTAGACGTCCTGACTGTATATTGAACAGCTCACACTCACTTTGCACACCAAAAACCTAAAACTTATGAGGAGTTTCAGGTACCAGAGAAACTGGATCAATAACTGAAGCAGGAATCCCCTCCACTATTTCAGCCACGGACTTTAGGAAGGCTCCATTCACCTCATCAGGACTCTTCAAACACTTTTCTTGAGGCTGAACATTGTTGGAGTCATTGGTGAGATTCCAAGCAGCCTTAGTTGAATTGTGAGATCTCTTAATAAAACTGCTGATTGACTCCTTTTTTGCCCTGTCAATTTCCTCTTTGTTAATCTGCTTGGTCCTCATGTAGTTCATCCTGTACTCCACACTCTATAATGAGGGTGTATGCTTCTAGGAAGCATACAACATGGTGACAAGCAATCCAATGATCCTCAACACCATTTACGGTCCTATGAACCTCTAATTGGACAAAATATCGGATAGTGCGTGAATGGCCCGCTCAAGTTCTTGATCAGAATTATCAGATTGTGCCAAGATATGTAGACTTGCATTCTTGCATATAAGTTTATGCATACAACTATGTGTTAAATGTGTAGGCCTATTCATTTATATCTGTATTTTATCAATGTTATATATTCAATCTGGTTAGTTGCGGAGGTAGCACTGCTTCAAAAAATTGGGTTCATCTTCAATCACATATAGTGATAATTAATATAATGGAAAAGTAACGTTTGGTTATCATTTTATATAAAGTAAACAAACTATTGTAGTGATGAATACTATGATAGATCTTATATGCAACACTACTAGAAAAAAATGGAAGGTCATAGTTGACTCTTAAGGGTGTTTTAGTGTCCTTGTGATCACACCAAGTTCATTGATTTCACTATCATCCTGTTCGTCATCCTGAGTCAGTATTCTTATCTTGCACTATGAATTTATCTCCAGCGTCACTAATGTCATTCAAATCGTGATTTAGAAGTCGATCCGTACATTTGTCGAAGTCTCTGTCCAAAACGTTCATTTTGACTGCTTGAATTCAGTAGGTAACTCTTGCATAAAAATTTACATTTGGAAGAAATGAAAAAGTAACGCTAGTCGTGACGTTGTGACCCTTGAGTCATGATCCAGAAACGTCATCAGTATGATTGGATATTTGTAATGTGGGCAATTGTAGCCTACGCATCGTTGGCAACCTGATTTTTCCAAGGGTTTCTCTTTAAGGGGAAAGCTTAATGTAGCTTAACGCTATATAGCCAATAGCATAAAGCTTTCTAAAGCTTAACTGTTATGAAAGTCCACATCAAAATAGTAACTTAGCATTTATTATTTTTACAGATCCTCAGAGCCGGCTGAAACACAAACAGTTGAGACGATTGGAGTTGAAAAAAATGAACAAACTTCCGAGACTAAAGATATAGAAGTAAGTAAATATTTTGTCTTTTCACATTATGTCAAGTCGTCACAGAACTTCTATCTTTGGTTAATTACCATCTTAAAAGAAAATATTTTTTAAATCCATGATTTCTGTTGAGTGCAAGAACTTACAGAAGAGCTAGTACCGTAAACATTAAGGGCCGGTTTCCGAGCTCGGGATTTAGCTAAGTCCTAGACTTTAAACAGCTGGAGTCAGAAAAATGGCTTTCCAAAACGGGGCGTAGTCGCAGCTTTTATAACAGTAGTTGTAGTTTTTATTTTCTCATTTCTATAATTGGAAACGTCTTTCCTTGACGAAATTAGACATTCCTAAATGATTCAAAATAGCTGAAACTCTACACTATTTTCTCTTTATTTTATTTTGTGTTCAATTTTCTAGTTTTTAGAAATTTAATTCAAACGTGACTATGACAATGACTGCGACTAGGTTTTGGTTTTGGTAAACCAATTTTCTGACTCCAGCTGTTTAAAGTCTAGGACTTGGCTAAATCTCGAGCTCGGAAACCGGCCCTTAATAAAGCATTCTGAATTTGTGTTATTTGCCTGAATATACATAAAGCTTTAAATTTAGAAAATAGGGGGGAACTTTTAAAAATAGTGATGCAGGATAATTTTTTTTAAATATTTTTATCGGAATAAAAAACAAAAGTCCTAGTTAAATGCCGTTCTTTACTTCAAATCGACTCCTGCTTATACAGTTAATTAGGCAAGGAACGTACTTGAAAGTTGTTTATATACATCCTATATAAAGAGTGTCTACGAACTGCCTACCAATTCTCTAGGGCATTGTTCCTGGGTAACAAACATATCTAAATATCATATTTAAACTGTCCGGAAGTCTTCAGTTACTCACACAGCGGCCATTTTGATTTTTTCACTTTTTTTTTCTAAATAATGGTTGAACATACGAAATTGAAACTTTGCACAATCATTATAACAACTAGACAAAGCTACGAAAAATTATGATAATTTTTCTAATTCATAAATCAAAATGACAGCCATTTAAAACATTTATTTATTTTTAGTAAATTCAATTGCCTATCGATTAGTACCAGATTTTTCAAGATTGGACTGAGATATGGCAGCCTTAGTGATAGCTGACCACAGAAAGTTTGTTGCAGTGTAAACCAAGGCATGCTGATAGAGTCTCCTCAATGATGCAACAATCTCTATTAGCATTGTATGTTAATTGTAAGCGATTTGAGGTCATATCCAACAATAAAATAACGTTACATAACCCTCTAAAGGTGGGTCACCAACCACTAAAGCTGCCATATCTCAGTTAATATTGATTCAATCTTCAAAAATCTGGTACCAATCGATAGGCAATTGAATTTACTAAAAAAAGTTATTATTGTAAAGTTTTTGTAAAACCAACGGTTTCTGAACCGTCATTTTGATTTATGAATTTGAAAAATTATCATAATTTTTTGTAGCTTTGTCTAGTTGTTATAAATGATTGTGCAAAGTTTCAATTTCGTATGTTCAACCATTATTTAGAAAAAATGAGTGAAACAAGCAAAATGGCCAATTTAAATATGATATTTAGATAGGTTTCTTGCCCAGGAACAATGCCCTAGACGCCTAGAGTATTGGAAGGGAGTTGGTAAACACTGTATACTCGAATCTCCTCAAATGCTTTGGAGGAGAGGTGTTCTCCTCTACCATTTTGTACAACTCAATTATACTTTTAAACCCAAAAAATTGGCATTCTTGTATATGGACAGCTACATTGCTAAACTAAAACTATATTTTTCAGATACAGACAGAGCGAATACAAGAACTAAATTTATCCTCCAATTATGATGAACATGCACTATCAACATTCCTTAATAGAGTGGGACAGAAGATCATCGACGAAATTGACAAAGGAAATAGAAGTAAGGCGTTCCTGTCATACCAATTACCTGATGAAGATTCTTCCTCGGAAGTGAAAAATGTTCTGTCATTAACTAGGCCGAACTCAGCTCAGAAAAAAGAGGTTAGTGAGCTTCAAATGTTTTCACTAGTATCATTGTTTTGGATCATTATTAAATTCGCAATATTAAAAACTGATACAAACATGAAAGTTTTGCTTTTTTTCATATTTCATCGGTTAATAATGAAAGAGGATATTTTCAAGGGCCTTTCAATTCTAATTTCAACTTTACGATTCATATTATCGATTGATATATTCAGGAGACTTCTCAATTCTTTTCTTATGATCGAACAGTATTCTTCTCTTGAAATGCCCCGTTTGATGATTTTTTAAAAGTAAATTATTCTCCTATAGTTCAACATATTGACAAACTAGATTCTTTGTATCAGTTCCGTAAGAAAAAATGTAGTTTGAAACTATATGGCATTTTCACTCGGCTTAAACAAAGAATTTGGAATGCTTTATTCAGGAAACTGTACACTTATAAGATTGAATAGAGGTGTACACATTAAATGCTTGCATTGAGACCCGCATCCTGTCCAAATTAGAAGAAAGCGTTCTGTTTAAATTAATGTGTTATCATGGGGCGAGTGTGCTTTGCTTTCATTTGTTAACACTGGTTTACTCAATTTGATTTCAGATGAAGGTGAACTGTTTGGCTTGGAGTTGTACAGGTGGAGTGGTTGGCTTAGCTCTAGGCCACTCCTCCCATGATGACTGGTGCTCGCACGCTGGTCTCATCCATTTCTACAATATTGCATAGTCAGTAAAACAACTACTGTATTTCATTAGAATTTTTCCTTCAATGTAATTGTTTTTGGTTCGATGCTATTAAATTTATTTGGCAAATCCAAGACTTCTTTGAGAATAGTAGTGTTGAGTTGCTTTGGTTTTGAGTTTAATCAATTGAAGCACTATGATTATACTCACTATACTGAATGTTTTTAAATATCTCAATAGCTTTACTTTTAGAGATGATATGTCCATGCCCATGTCCTTAGTTCTCTCAACTACCTGAGACCATTGCTGGCCGGCAACACGTACAACAAAAGTTGATATTCTGACATCTGTAATATATTTGTCAACAATGCTGAAGATAAACAATGGATCTGACAAATAATATTTATACCTTTATTTATGATATATGATACCTTTCCTAGTTCATAGCCTGTTTTATAAAGCCTTAAATCATGTCGATCTCAAATATCAACCTTGGGTTCCTTGGGCTCAAAGGGCAACCTTGCCCTAGAAACTGAACATCAAGCTAGGAACTCTGGAATCGACAATTTAAATTGAATTTTTATAGAACTTACAGTGAACTGGCATTCAAATATCATGTAAATACATTCAATTTTCGAAAATTCGGAGAATTGAAAATTAACTGCATAAATATACTTTTGTTCCAATAGTGGTTTTGTGATTCCAAATCTACATAATTGAAGCCTTTCATATGCTTGTTGACCAGTTACTATTATTGATGGTACAAAAAAATTGAATGCTTTAATTAAAGCATCCATTATCACTTCCATCTTGATCATACTCCAAGCAGTCCGGTTACTTAAGGGATTTCGTGGGCACTTCGTGAAGATGGAAACAGACCCAAATATTCTGATTCCAGGGTACCTCAGGATATCCGAACCACTTGATGCGCATTTGGGGGTCGCGACTGGGCCGCGTAATGCCGATTCAAAATGGCGGATCCAGCATTAATTAAAACGGTCATAGAATGGTTACCATCCATAATAGAGACCTCTAGTAAACGCGAATCGGATCACAATGAACTATTCTACCAAATTTGTTATCACACATTTCCACCTAAAACATGATTTTAACCTACAAAAATGCACTTTTACAAAAACATTCAATTTTTCACGAGAGTATTTTCTGAATAACTTCTATTAATGACAATTTTTGGATATAAAGTGCCTATCAAAACTTCTTTGAAATAGAATTTATGATCTATTCCCGTTTGTTTCAAGCTTTTATCACCTTTTGTTCTGCAGTTATGATTTTTTTATTATGTCATTATAGCCGCTGAGCTATCATTAAAACTGAACTATAAAATCGACTTTTTCACGACTACTTCATGATAAATACTTGAAAATGGTCTCAATCTCTTTGTTACAACCAGCCGAATAAGAATATTGATGAAAAAGCAACAAATATATTTTTCATAATTGATGAATTCAATATGGCGGTCATAACGTATAAATTCTTTTATTTCTATTTCTATCAGTTATAGTGAGAGATATCGGATTGATTCTAGCACCAAAGTGTTCATAACTACCCAAAATATCATGTTCCAGATATTAATCTCATTTTAATTACTCTTTTCATGATTAATTTAGTCTCAAAAACTTGGAAGATACGACCTTTGGGGACGAAATTTCACTTTCCACTTTGTAAATGTATTCACAGTGAACATAACCTACTATTACTGAGACTGTGTTGTAGAAAACTCCAAAAGCTTTAAATTTAAAATGACATCTAGTTGAGGGCTGTAAGTCCATTTTTCACTTCTGGAGCGTCATTGGAAAAAGAGAGAAAAGTATGGTTTGCAGCCAAAGTTACATTTTTCCCTCCATATTGGGCCTATGCTAAACCTCACAATTAGAAAACCGTGTATCTCAATAATCCTTGAAGGTGCAGACTTGGAAATGGTATCAATCTCTTTGTCATCATGTGTAGGAAGAGAATATCCATGATGGCAATCCTAAAAATAGTTGTCATCATGAAAAAACAATTATTTATATATATATATATATATATATATATATATATATATATATAACCGATTTTATAGTTCAGTTTTAATGATAGTTAGTTAGCTCAGCGGCTATAATGACATAATAAAAAAATCATAACTGCAGAACAAAAGGTGATAAAAGCTTGAAACAAACGGGAATAGATCATAAATTCTATTTCAAAGAAGTTTTGATAGGCACTTTATATCCAAAAATTGTCATTAATAGAAGTTATTCAGAAAATACTCTCGTGAAAAATTGAATGTTTTTGTAAAAGTGCATTTTTGTAGGTTAAAATCATGTTTTAGGTGGAAATGTGTGATAACAAATTTGGTAGAATAGTTCATTGTGATCCGATTCGCGTTTACTAGAGGTCTCTATTATGGATGGTAACCATTCTATGACCGTTTTAATTAATGCTGGATCCGCCATTTTGAAGTCGCGACCCCCAAATGCGCATCAAGTGGTTCGGATATCCTGAGGTACCCTAGAATCAGAATATTTGGGTCTGTTTCCATCTTCACGAAGTGCCCACAAAACCCTGTTTTTGAGCCATAAGAAGCCGGACTGAAGTGGGTATATACTCAATTGTCTCTATAGGGTTACTAAAATTATAGCAATGAAATAAAAGTTGTCAAGTACCCTTTTCTCAAAGTTCGTTTACAGTTTGACAATTTGCTACATTATGAATAATAAACATACTCCAAACACATTTGAGTTTATTAGTAGGGAAAGAGTTATTATTGTTTGATTTAATCCATAACTATTGCGTTGAATAAATTTGGAATCTTGATAAGATTATATTACCCATAAAACAAACATTCTAATTTAGTTGAAGAAGTTAATGTAAATTCACTTTGATGTAGGTACTTGTACATTTTTAGTTCACAGAATTCGTCTATAGAGCCTTCAAGGGAAATTGAAAGCACTTCATGTGTCACTTGTTTAGCCTTCCATCCCTACGAACCATCTTTTGTAGTCTGTGGATTGGTAAGAGGTGAATATCATTCATTTGTTTTTAAATCAGTTTTAAACCTTTACTAGTTTAAAATTCCACAAAAACTCACGACTATTTGGTTTTATAATAATTGCTATAAGAAAGCGTATATATCTCATTACATCAAATTCAACTGAATTTAGTTATAGGTGGCCTACACTTTCTAGGCATCTGGCATCTTAGTGCACACGAAACAGATTTTCATACAATATTTCAAAGCTTTTAGAAATCTTTCAGTTTCAAAGAGGTATTCACAGTTGCAGCAGCGTCAGGAAAGGCAAAAGAGGCGTTTGAAGAGTGGTCGCTAGTTGATTCACAATGCAATTCTTGTTCTCCAACAGTTGCCGCTGCTTTCAAATCATATAAAAGATTAATAATTCTAACGATCAACCCGTCCAACGTTAGCGTTGATAGCATCAACAGGAAAATACATGTAAATTGGTTCCTAAAAACGTTTTTCAGTGCCATAAGCTACGGCATGGCCTCTTGATGGTCTTAAATTAATACCAAAGAATTGCCTCTATAGTCGACTTCAGTTGGCTCCTCTGCTGTTTCTGCCATAGATATATGCTAATTCCACTGAAAAAGTTTTTGTTAATGACGTTTTATTTTTATGAAGTATCAATTTCTATTTCATTACTCATGTAGAGTAAATAATAACCTGCTGTTGTAATGTTCTAGTCCCTATTTTTATTTTTAGGTTAACCCAATAAGAAACAATATTTTCGAAAATATTTTAGATAAGGAACTGATAATACTGGTTTTTTCTTGCTTTATATTGTTGCCAACATTTGCATTGCATTAGACATTACATTACATTAGTGCATCATAGTACAAAACTGTCGTAATTTCAGTAGTCTAATTTACTATGAATAATTAAAATTAGTAGTCAGACCTCAAAAGGATGGCGGATGATAGAGAGGCATATAGAGTTGCTGCCAATCAATCCAACGGCTGTTAACCAAAGTAGCATGTATTTAATTTTATTGTAATTTTTCTTATGTAATTCATTTTGGCAAATAAATGATTAATTGTGTTTTAGGAACTATTGCCATGTGGAATCTTCAAAAGGACGGAGCCGAAACATTGATGAGTTGTAGTGCTCACAATGACCCAGTGACCGACCTGTGTTGGGTGCAACAGGGCGCCGCCCGGCCGAGCCTTGTCTCGTCAGGACAAGATGGACGACTCTTGATTTGGAATGTGTCCTTGTTAACCGGCTCGTGTACTCTACAAGAAAAGTAGGTGTTCATTTAATAAATCAACAACTATTTATTATATTTTGTGTTTGATGAATAAATTACCGGACTAGAAATAAAAAAATTATCCATACTTTAGGAGTCGCCTCCTCAAGTTGAGTAGAATTGGCCTAGGACTCCTACTTAGCGAGACCACGAATCTAACAGCTTTCCAAAGAAAAAATAGCACTATAACAAAACCCAGTAATGTATGGAAATTTCCATATTCTACAGTGTGCTATATCCATCTATAGAGAAAACTTGTTACATCACTTCACTCACACCTATTAGTAAGCATTAAAAAATGATGTAAAAATCAGTGTATCAATTTGTCTGTGTTGGCAAAGTCACCTTCTTGAATATCGATGCACTGATTTCACTTTCTATGGAGGACGAAATTTTACGTTCTCCACTCAATCTCTTCCACACAATTCATTTTTACATCACTGAAATGATTTATCATAAAAATATTAATTAACAGCGGCTTTGAAGAGCGAATACTAATAGAACATAAGTGTTTGGTATTATAGTTCATTAGGATTAGCACGCAGAATCATATCTAAGTGACTGTGGGTCCATGAATGTTTAGGCTAGAAGCTCGCATAACGATCTCGGATGGTCGGGAAAAGATGGGCCGATATTTCATTGCTAGCAAGTGCCTGTAAAACCGCGAGAAGATGAAAATGATCATCTGATTAATGATAAAAAATGCAAAACGACTAGTAAGATTTATTTTGAATTATCAGCATTCCTTACTCACTTACTAACTTACTTACTCCTAGGGCCATCGATATCTGAATTAATGTTATTAGTCTTCTTCGTGGAGAGTTGGGTGCTAAAACGTATTTTTAGATTGGACTCTTCTCCTCTTCTGAGTACGTACCCGGCCCATCGTAATCTCCTACATTTTATTTCGCTAATAATGTATCGGCTATTGTAGAGGTATCATAATTCCTTTGGGTATAATAAATTATTTCTCAAATTTAATGTTGGTCGATATTATATTAACTAAATTCAATATTATATTCTTGTTAGAATAATTCATCATTAGTCACAGTCATCGATAGATTCTAATATGGTATAATATTGTATTACTGTATTTAAAATTCCATGTTAGTAAAATAAAATCAATTCTGATAATAATGAAATTATAATTATTTATTATTATATTTGAGGTTTTGCTTGACCACTCTTCCCCTGGGCTCCGACCCCCAAAGGAGAGTGACAAGCGATTTTACCAGAGTGATTGCTCCATATGTCCATGTGGTAAACAATCATACTGGGTCCGTTACCATTAAATCGTTTGCCCTGAGTAGACGTAATGAACCAAGGATGACAGCCTTCTGCATTTGACCTGCAAGCACAGTAGCAGCTCTCTCACAGGCTGGAATGGTTTTAAGGTTGACCAACAACGAGGGTCGCATGCCATCCAAAACTCCTATAATCAACACCACCATTCTTATGGAGTAGCCTGGGTTAAGCCTGCGAAGCTCTATTAATAGGTCTTGATATTTTGCCTGTTTTTCATCCTTCTTGCTGACAATGTTGCCTTCAGCTAGAGCTGAGAACTCGATTACATACATTGTCTTTGCCTCTATGTCAAGGAGGACAACTTCAGGCTTTGTGGCTCTTAAAAGCCTGGTGGTGGAGAATGAGTAATTCCAATACACTCGGCACCTTTCATTCCCCACAACAGACTCAATCTCCCCTGGGGCATAAGGCAGCACTGGTGTTTTGTCAATACCATATGAGTGTCTAATATGGTAATAGAGCACTCGCAGAGCAGCATTATGTCTATGGATGTAGCCCACAGCTGCATGAACAGAGCACAATGATAAGATGTGCATGATCGTCTCTGGTGCCCTGCAACTGATATCTGGGACATCCATTTGTATTACTCAGCTACGGTATGACAAGGTGTTGATGATACCATCTTGGCATGCCAGTATGAAACCCTCAGTCTCAGATTTCAGGGCTGCTGACTTCATAAAAGCAAAAGTCAGCGTTTTGGACAAGCCCTGCTCCTCGATATGCCTATAGAAGCCACCATGCAAGGACTTGTTCTTATGCTGCCGCAAAAGAAGTCTAGACTCAGCAGTCTTCACTCTAGCCCTTAGTTGATTAGGCTGAAGCCCTTCTTCCCTCTCAGTGTTGAAATCGAGACCAAGGGCATCTGCGGCATGCTGTGCTGCCTTATATAAGAAGGCCCCCACCCCTACAACTTCATGATCGTGGACCAATTGCATCAAGGGGTCAGAGCATCTTTTTATGCTGCAGGCAAACTGTTTGGTCTCCCTGTTGTGCAGATTATCCAAACCAAGCGAACCTCTGTCTCCCTCATGTCTTGGTAGGTGTATTCTGTCAACAGAAGAGTGGGGATGCAGACTCCTCTCCATGTGCATCCTTTTTCGGGTCTCCCTGTCCAGTTCCTGGAGCTCATTCCTGTTGCACTTGACCACTGCAAATGAGTAGGTTACAATGGACTGGCACAGCGAGCATGTTTGTGGCAACAACTTTGCTCTTTCCTGATAACTCAGATGACCAAAGTCTTCTCTTGTATTCACTGCAGAGAGCCTTCTTTATATTAGCACATTCCTGGGCTTGATTTTGATCAAATCCCAGATACTGATAGGTCTCTCCAGCATCAAGTGCTCTTATAATGCTGCCATCAACGAGCTCCATTCCCTCAGACAGGCCCTTTAATCTTCCTTTCAGAAGGTGGATCACTGCACACTTGTCCAACCCAAATGTCATGCAAATATCCATAGAATATCACTGTACCACACCCACAGCCAACTTGAGATAGGATTCACTGGCTGCATATATCTTCAAGTCATTATTTATTATTATTATTACTAAAAAATACTTATTATTATTATTACTAATAAATTATTATTAAAAAAAATTATTATTGTTATTATTATTATTATTATTAATATTTGCTAAAAATAAATTATTATTATTATTATTGAAACCGGTGATGGTATTTTTAACCCTACCCCACACCTGACACCATTATGTAAGCGGTGGAGGTATTTTTAACCCTACACCACACCTGACATCATTTCTGTAACCGGTGACATATTTGTCTCTATTTAGTTTAATCTTCCAAAATATAAAATAATATATAAGAATAAATGTGGTTTGATAGTCATTCTTGCAGACTATACCACCGCTGGCCACCAATGTAAAACGGGGGGGGGGTTGTTTCTTCTTTTCTATAATATTTGCTAAAGTTTACTGCTATCAATTCATCTACCGGTATTTGAATCCTTGATTGGTTGGGAGCTTTTAGTGGATTCGTTCATTCAAATGCACAGATTATCATCATTGTCACATATTCTAGCAAACATAGTAACTACGAGCCAGGAACTTCATTGAAAATACTAATAAAATTTTACTTCAGGTTTATTGAACTCTAAATCGGTAGAACAAATTATCAAAAGTCATGTAACATGTTAAATTTTCAAACAGAACAGAGTGATTCAGCAATTGATTCACAAAAAAAATATATTCAATACCAATCTACACTTTTTGGGAACCTGCTAACTTGCTGCATCTAAATTTGGGCCTCGGTCATTCTATGAAATTAAATTTTGAGCTTAATAAGAAAAACAACAAAAGTTTGGCACTCACCATTTTAACAATATTCAAACTTGGACTCTTCAGAAACACTCACATACTCTTTAATAAAACTCACTATACTTGAACTCACACGCACAAATAATTTCCTGATTCTACTCCTACTAACTCTATAAAATTTGGTTTCCTATTCAACTAGATAAAAATTACTGATAACTGAAAACTTAACAATTTGTCCCTCTGAATGGGAAATGGGCCCATTCAGAGGACCGAGGCTCGCACACCATTACATGTTTTCCCGTTTGCGTCTCAATACCAACTGTGGCCCCTTCACTGAAAATTATTCCCCCTCCACGAGCGTTGAGCATAACTTCCAGTGGAAAAGCCAAAGCTGCAAAAAGGTCAATGCTCGTACAATTTTCAAATACAGTGGCTTTTTCGACATGAAATTGAAACTGCACTTGGAAAATGCACGAAAATTGCTTTAA
This sequence comes from Nilaparvata lugens, assembly GCF_014356525.2. NCBI lineage: Eukaryota > Metazoa > Arthropoda > Insecta > Hemiptera > Delphacidae > Nilaparvata > Nilaparvata lugens. The sequence continues at coordinate 30,097,418 of NC_052507.1, forward strand.
TTTTGACAACTAGGCAACAAGTTAGCAAATTCCAACAAGACAGAGTCAATTCTCACACTAAAAACGCAGGGTTCAACAAACAGTTAGAATCAAAGTTCATTTCAGTTCAAAAACCTGAAAAACAATAATAAGAAACACAAAAAGAACTACAATAATACCCTCTCAATATCACACTATTACATTATTATTATTATTATTATTATTATTATAAAAAAAAAATAATAATAATAAAAAATCAGTGACTATTATAATAACGTAAGAATAAGCAAGTGAGAAATAAGTGCTTCAGTATAAAAGTTGAAAGAAAAATAATAATGTTTTAAGTTATTTTTTGGCAGAGAACTTGATAATTATTGTGTAAATAATATTTGCTACGAGTCACGGGAACTTTGAAGTCGGTAAGCCTAGATTTCGAAAAAGTGAGGTTAGGAAAACAAAAACTTTAACCAACAATCTTAGAATTTAACTGCTATTCAGTGAAATATTATCAATAGATTAAATATGGATTGTTCAGTCTGCGATAAGGCTTTGCCGATTGATAACGATTGTGTGGCTTGTGGTAAGTGTCAATTGGAATATCACTTTCACTGTTCGGGAGTATCTAAGTCAACATGGAAGGCGAAAAGTGCCCAAAAAAAAGCAGAATGGGAGTGTCCTCAATGTAGGGGTGCAGCAAGACCAAGGAAAAACAGTACTGAAGAAGAACTCACCGATGGGACACATTTGATGCTGAAACGCCTAGTGGAGAAGATGCTCAGTGACCATGAAGCAGTGATGGTGAAAAAAATGGAGGAAATGAAGAAGCTGTTCACCGGAATTGAAGAGAAAATTGGGGGGGTTTTAGAAGAAATAAAAAACCTTAAAAAGAAGACAGAAATCTTAAAAAGTGATATTGATGACTTAAGAGTGGACTTGGAATGTGAGCGACAGTATGGAAGAAGCAGAAACATCATCATATCCAGTATTCCGTTTTCGAGGAATGAGGATCTGAAAGAGAAAATACTCACGCTTATGAAGAAGATGGATATTGAACTGAGAAGAGAAGACATAACTACTCATCGCCTGCCGTCGAAGAATGCAGAAAGCCCAACTATCCTACAGCTGAGCTCTCGATCAGTGAGGGATATGATAGTTAAAAAGGCCAGGGCGATTAGACCTACCACGTCCATGTTCAACGAGACCACGACAGTCAAATCAATTTACTTCAATGACCATCTTACCCCCTATTTCAACAATTTATTCAAAAAAGTGAAGGAAATGAAAATCACAAAGAAATACAAATTTCTGTGGATGAATGGGGACAGAATAATGATTAAAAAAGATGAGACAGCTAGAGAAATAAAAATAATAAGGTTTGAAGATTTAGAAAAAATAATATAAAGATAATTAAAAGTTCTCAAGGCCAGGATATTGCATTTACAATTTAATTAGTAGCTCAATAAGGTAAGTTACTATCTTTTCTCCCTAATAAATCTACCAAACAATAATATTATAGGTATAAATAAAAATATAACCATAAAACTTTCTAGAAATCAAAATTTTTCAATTAAATGAAGAAGATTTAAATAACGACAGGGATTTCAGAGTATTTCAAGACTTGGATCAGTCCAAAGAATTTTTGAAGAAGAACAAGACAGTGAAGGAACTAAATATTCTATGCACCAATATTAGATCACTTAGAAAAAATTGGGATACATTGAGAGCAGAAACTAACAGTATAATCAATGAAATAGATATTCTTGTGCTTAGCGAAATTAATATTAATAGTGAAGAAACAAATTTGTATGGAATTCAGGGTTTTACAAGTCTATTTAAATGTAGGTCCGATGGGAGAGGGGGAGGTGGATTGGGAATTTTTTACAAAGCCGGTATTAAAGTTGAGAAAAATGAAATAGATTTTGTTTCTGCTGAATTAATATCTTTTAAGTTTTGTGATAGAAATACGACAATAATAATTATAGCTATTTATAGACCACCTAATCAAAATGTGAATTTATTTAATGAAGAATTAGAGAGGCTTTTAACATCAGAAAGAATGAGTCAAGAAAAAAATATTATCATGGTAGGAGATATAAATATATGTTACCTGTCAGATATGTATGGTTCGAATAATTATATAAGTGTACTCTACTCTTATGGTTTATACAATACTATACAAAAGCCAACTAGAGAGGAAACATATGGTAACACAGTTGTATCATCATGCCTAGATCATGTTAATGTAAAGTTAGATCCTAACAACTCTTATATTTCATTTTTGATTGAAAGCAAAATTGCAGACCATTACTGGACAGGGATTAAATTGTTAGAAACATGTACAGATGGTACACACCAGACTATGGAAAATGAATATAAAAGTGTCATTTTAACGGGGAGAGTAAATGAATTGATTCAAACTGAAAATTGGTGGCCGATTCTAGACTTAAGAGAACCATCAGATATTTATAATGATATAGTCAGAAGGTTCGAAAATATATATGCTAAAAGTGTCATAAAGGTTAAACAAAAAACTAAGCAACTACATAATTCCTGGTTCAATGATAGAATTAAGCTGATGATAGAGAGAAAGAACTATTTATGGCAAATGGTTAAAAGAGATAAACATAATGTGGATTTGAGAAATCAGTTTAGAAACATACGAAATAAGTTAACAGACATGATTCGTAATGAGAAAAGGAAATACTATTATAGGGCTTTCAATGATAACTCCAACAATACTAAGAAAATTTGGGAAATCATCAATCATTTTATAAATAAGAAGAATAGGCCGTCTCTAAAGGAATCAATTAAGTTAAATTTCAATATCAATGAAGATCATCAAATTATGAACCTAACAGAGAAATTTAAAAACAGCTTTAAAGAAAAAATAGAAGAAATTACAACAGAAATGAACGGGCAACACTTTGATATAATACCAGATTTAAAAGAAGGTAACTATACAATAGGGGATAGGATGAGTATGAATTTTAAAAAAATGAAAGAACATCAACTTTATAGTATCATTAACAAACTAAACAATAGATCATCTGCAGGACCTGACAAAATTAGGCCAAAAGATATAATAAATAACATTTTCTATCTGAAGCTGATCCTGATGCATTTGATTAATAGGATAATTGAAACAGGAAAAATACCTCAGCGTCTAAAAATAACACATCTCAGACCAATTTTCAAGAATGGAGCAAAGAAAAATGTAGGTTCTTATAGGCCAATAGGATCAATCTCAGTAATTATGAAAATTCTAGAACATTTCATCTGTATGCAATTGAATCAATACCTGATCAATCAGAACATAATAAATGATGCTCAATATGGGTTTATTCCAAAAAAATCAACAATAGATTTATTAGAAAAACTAACAGAAAATATATTTGAAGCTTTAAATGACAATAAATTTGTCATAACTGTTGCAACAGATTTGACAAAAGCATATGATTTGGTTAATTATGAAATTATGTTACAAAAAATCAATAGAATAGGTATTCGTGGAAAGCTATTCAACTTGTTTGAAAACTATTTTGAAAATAGAAAAATACATGTTAGTATAGGTGAATATATTAGTACCGATTATAATCAATCCTGTGGACTTATTCAAGGCAGCATTTTGTCTCCTGTTCTATTTAATCTGTATGTAAACGATCTAGCTAGTCTCAGTTTCAAAAGTAAGGTGCTGCAGTATGCAGATGACAACCTGCTATATATGACACACACTGATCTAATAATGGGCATAAGATACATGCAAGAGGATCTCAATTTGGCTAATAAATATTTTTTCAACAACGGTATCAAGATAAATTCACAGAAAACAAAGGTAATTATATTTAGAAATCCTAGAATTAACGTAGGTTTGTACAATTATAAATTAATTTGCCATAAAGCAGAATGTCTAAGATATAATAATTTGAGAAACACATGCGGGTGCCAGCATTTGGAATTCAGTGAGAATATTAAGCATCTAGGAGTTGTTTTTGATGCAGACATGAAATTCAATTCACACAATAATAGGATGCTGCGAATTATGAAAGCTGCTTTATACAAATGCTCTAGAATTAGCCACTGTTTTCCAATAAATATTAAAAGAATTATCTATTTCTCTATGATTCAAAGTATAATATTCTATGGTATTACAATTCATAGTTTAGCACCAGTGTATTTGAGACAGCCGTTGTATGATGTAGTTAGAAGAGTAGCAAATACATTATTTAATGGAGTCGAGCTTGGAATATTGGGTATTATGACACCAGAATCTCTCGCAAAATACACTGATTTGTCCAGAAATTATTTTGAAGATGAATTAAGGGAAATAAACGAAATAAGTTATGGTTTGAGAAATAGGCTATTTAGAGCACAGCGTTATAATAATAATTATGGTAAGAACCTATTAAAATACAGAATCTCTTACCTGTTGAACGATTTGCCACCAGAATTGAACACTTTACAAAAATTTTCATTTGTAGTATTTATAGAATGTATAACTATTATGATGTAGTATGAAATTTGAATACTCCTCAATTAGCTCTAAGCTAGAGGAGCAACAAAACACTGTATGTATATGATACTATGTAACTTTAAATGAAATAAATTGAAATTGAAATTGAAATTATTATTATTATTATTATTATTATTGAAACCGGTGATGGTATTTTTAACCCTACCCCACACCTGACACCATTATGTAAGCGGTGGAGGTATTTTTAACCCTACACCACACCTGACATCATTTCAGTAACCGGTGACATATTTGTCTCTATTTAGTTTAATCTTCCAAAATATAAAATAATATATAAGAATAAATGTGGTTTGATAGTCATTCTTGCAGACTATACCACCGCTGGCCACCAATGTAAAACGGGGGGGGGTTGTTTCTTCTTTTCTATAATATTTGCTAAAGTTTACTGCTATCAATTCATCTACCGGTATTTGAATCCTTGATTGGTTGGGAGCTTTTAGTGGATTCGTTCATTCAAATGCACAGATTATCATCATTGTCACATATTCTAGCAAACATAGTAACTACGAGCCAGGAACTTCATTGAAAATACTAATAAAATTTTACTTCAGGTTTATTGAACTCTAAATCGATAGAACAAATTATCAAAAGTCATGTAACATGTTAAATTTTCAAACAGAACAGAGTGATTCAGCAATTGATTCACAAAAAAAAATATATTCAATACCAATCTACACTTTTTGGGAACCTGCTAACTTGCTGCATTTAAATTTGGGCCTCGGTCATTCTATGAAATTAAATTTTGAGCTTAATAAGAAAAACAACAAAAGTTTGGCACTCACCATTTTAACAATATTCAAACTCGGACTCTTCAGAAACACTCACATACTCTTTAATAAAACTCACTATACTTGAACTCACACGCACAAATAATTTCCTGATTCTACTCCTACTAACTCTATAAAATTTGGTTTCCTATACAACTAGATAAAAATTACTGATAACTGAAAACTTAACAATTTGTCCCTCTGAATGGGAAATGGGCCCATTCAGAGGACCGAGGCTCGCACACCGTCACATGTTTTCCCGTTCGCGTCTCAATACCAACTGTGGCCCCTTCACTGAAAATTATTCCCCCTCCACGAGCGTTGAGCATAACTTCCAGTGGAAAAGCCAAAGCTGCAAAAAGGTCAATGCTCGTACAATTTTCAAATACAGTGGCTTTTTCGACATGAAATTGAAACTGCACTTGGAAAATGCACGAAAATTGCTTTAATTTTGACAACTAGGCAACAAGTTAGCAAATTCCAACAAGACAGAGTCAATTCTCACACTAAAAACGCAGGGTTCAACAAACAGTTAGAATCAAAGTTCATTTCAGTTCAAAAACCTGAAAAACAATAATAAGAAACACAAAAAGAACTACAATAACCCTCTCAATATCACACTATTACATTATTATTATTATTATTATTATTATTATTATTATTATTATTATTATTATTATTATTATTATTATTATTATTATTATTTGATTATAATGGAATTGATGATAATAATAGTAAGTTGATTTTCAGTTTTGCTTTCAACGATTTGGAGGCGAATGATGTGGAGGCGGGCATTTTGTGCTTTGCGTTCAGCAGCCGGCGGCCAGAGCAGTTTGTAGTTGCGTTGGAGGGTGGCGCGATCAAGTCATGCAATTCCTCCTCCACCAAACTCACAACTTCAAGTAAGTAGTTGTTCACCTACTCAACATTCTAATAATAGAAGTCTACTCACTTCAGTCAGCTTTGGTTGAATGGGCAGCATTGATGCTTTCTATGAGAAATGCTTACAGTTAAACATATACTCAAAAACTAATAATCTACAGAAGTATTTATTACAATGAAAATCTTGATTTCTAATATCATTGTTTATTATACTGAGTGAGTCATATGTATGGGGACCCTTCAATAAGTTAGAGACTGTTGTAGATATTATACTGTAACTTTCAGGATAAGCTATTGGTCGAATGAATACTCTACCTTTTGACATACAACTGAATTTCAACCCCTCATAAGGGGGTGACTTAGGGGTTGTAACTCGAATATTTCAAATTTAAACACCCATTGTGTGGTATATCATTTTAGCCTTCTGGCAGTCGCGCCCTACTCAATCACACGAGCAGTCGCGTGTTGTATTTTGTACAACAACCAATTTTCCAAGTGTTATGAACTCTGTTTACAGTAAAAACATATTAATCTATAAGTTACTTATAAAATTCGCATCTCACTGATCACGATTTCTGGAAAACTACTGAATGGATTGCAACAAAACTTTGAATATAGCTTCCTTAAACGTCCTAGGTGCTCACTAAGAAATCTTTTGGCGATATTTCAACTCTAAGGGTGGTTTTTAAGGGTTTAAAGTTCGTCTTTTAGCATGTATATTCTTCTTCTCCCAATCTCTTGATAATTATAATAGAAATGTCCATATCATATGTTATTATAGATCTATAATCTAGGGAGAGTACCTCTTCGAAACAGTTGTTAACTGGCAACTGAATTAATAATTTTGACAGGTTAGCATTAAGTTGAGATAACTTCATTAGGTTGGCACCAAGTTGAAGAACTAATCAAAATGCATTTATCGAGAACAAATTGATTGGGCACTGCTGCTTCAATCGGAACTATTCCTGGGAGTATAGATAGTTTTCATTTTTCATAAAACGAGTTGCTTCTATCAATTGATCCTATTCTATCAAGACTAATTTGATTCTGTTTGTATATCCGATCGCGATAACTGCTTAAACAATTTCGATGAAATTTTAATAATTCAGTATGATATATGGAGGGTATTTTCAAAACTACAGAAGTGTCCGTTGTGGAATCTGTTTGCAAAGAATGAGGAAATTCGGCCAAAATTTAACTTGGGCGAAAGAAAGGGGTTATTTATTAAAACGGCCAAATAGCTGTTGTTCCTTTTCCTAATGTAGAAATTAATATTTTCCATAGAAATAAGGCGCTTTTCCCATGCATGAATATTATTCTCAAACATTGATTGTTTTACCAAAGAAAATAGAAGGTAGCTTTCGTTATAAATATTGGAGAATATTCATAACAGTTCGTTGGCTGTCAGTATTTCTCATTGATAGCATGAATGCTCCCCATTTAAACAATGCTGACACATTGATGTGAATCTTACTATAATTTGGTTACTTCAGATCAGATGAAGATAATAATGTTGATGATTGTTTCAATTTCAATCATGTTTGACATTTTTGCTTTTGATGCCAGCTGTTATTATTATGTTAAATAAGCTCTCATTGAAGTCAATAATACTTAGTAAGCAATTTCTGTTTGAATATGTGTATTTGTGAATATGTATATATGTCGGACGGATCTCGAAAACAGCTCTAACGATTTTGATTAAATGAGGAATATAGTGGGTTTGCGAAAAAAAAACATTATTTTGAAACAGGTCTCAACTCTGAGAAAATTCGCTGAAGCTCCTTGAGAAAGGATTATTGGTCCCACAAGTAGCAGCTGATCAGAAAAAAGTTTTCCATAGTCTGTCGAAAACGTAAGAGAGTGTGAGCAAATGAAAAAGATTATAATAGCTGTATAGTTGAGTTATTTAAAAACATTGCACTATTCTTGGAACATCTGGTATAATAGGTTCAGAAAGTGACAGGATGACAGCAAAAGAAATTTATAACCAATCTCTCCAAACATATGGAAGTTGAATGTAATGTTCATTGTGAGGTGATAGAAATGCTACTAATTTCTTCAGCTTCTGTTGTATTGTTTCCTCTGTTGCTCTATGTTTGTACGCAGCCATGGCCTTGAGAGAGCCAGTTGCTCTGTTAATTCTTATTCTGGACTAAATACCACGAGAACCAATGAGAGAAGCCATCTATTAAAAAAAAGCCCTGCTCTGATCAATTCTCATGAAATTTAATCCTGATTGAAATCGAACATGGGGTTTTGTGCTACTGGGCCTGATAATTTCATGTTTCAAAATCAGCTGAAAACTAAACTGAAATTGTTTATTTCAGAGGAAGGAAGGTGTGGAGGAACAGTTAGGAAAGGGAAGTGTAGATCAGAAATTCAGAGTCGGCCATCTTGGCATACACAAAACTTTTGAATAATATGTTGAAAATATACGTCTCTTTATGAGAGTGAACGATCGAGTATTGTTGGAAGTTAAGTAAGAGAACTATTTCAAGATTGAATCTGTTTTTTGCTTATAAGAATTCAAATAATAGCGCTTGAAGGTGTGTATGCCAAGATGGCCGAACGCACTACACTTCCAATGCATGGGAAGCATAGGTAACTGTTCCTCCACACCTTCCTTCCTCCAAGAATAAACATAATATTCCATCAGCTGCTCCCATTTCCCTTCATGATGTCATTACATGACACAAGACAAATCTATTGATATTGATAGATCACAAGTAAATACTAAAGTTGTCAATTTGGATAGAAATAAAATTGAGTTAAATGTTAGTTTACATGCAAATTTTCATCCCTAAGCTTTTGGTTTCAAGCTAAGATCAGAAAGAAATCATATAATGGGTTCAATAATCAAAGTGAATGAACTCTATTCAGATTTATGCAAATTCACATTCAAATGTTTCCACTTCCATATTTATGATAGTAAAGTTTAGGACATGAGAAATCAGCCACAATAAATGTTATACTAGCTTTAATGAATGGACTTGCATGGAAGAAAGAATCAGTGGATTGGCAGCTTTTACACTTTTGGATTAGTGAAACGAAAAGTAAGCGACAGGCTATGCCAAAAATTCCAGAATAAGCAAGAGATCCATGGATACCAGAGTAATCAACTTAATTTGGAATTTAATCTCAATTGCATCGAGCAAAAACAAAAATAACAAGATCACTGCTAATTTGATAACTGTCAACGGGAAATATTAATTGCCAATGAATAAAGTCGAGGTTGACTCTTGAACCCCGCCCAATATTCTACAAAATTCGCTGCAATTGGACTACTACTGTATTCTACAGAGCACTTCCAACACATCATTGATTAATCGAATGATTTGACTCAATAGTTTTCATGCCAAGTCGTGGCTTGATCTCAAAATCGATTATAACAATTTTGGTAGAATTTAGATTATAAATGGTTCACAAAAATAATCTTATCTTTCAATTCCCGTAGCGAAGCCCGGGTGCCCCGCTAGTTAATTGTATAATTACTTCTTCCATCTTCTTGGATTATTTTACGCATATGAACATTTGGATGTTCCATTTCATAACCCAATAAGGTACATCAAGCAAATGCGTCAATTCTGTGTTATTGGTTCGTTTACAGTCCCCGTATACAGTCGTTCCCCATCGACCCATTGCTCGGTTGATACTGCAACTCAGTGGAGTGATGGGGGGAAAGTTCTGGAATGCATAGGTGACTCATTCACTGACACCATCCCATTCAGTAGTTTTGTGCAGCAAAATAACTGACACTGTTGTACTTTTTACAACAGCGCGACTGCCGGAAGGTTAAAGGCCTTTTCAAAACAAGATAGATGACATCAATAAAAATGTTCCATGATACTTGTATTCAAAATGGCAGCTGATTGAACTGTATCAATCATTTCCTTAAAAACTCAAACTTCAATCAGCCGCCATTCTGGATACAAGTATCATAGAGCATTTTTATTGTCATCTTTCTTGTTTTAAAAAGACCTTTAAATGATGTACCACACAATGGGTGTTTACATTTAAAATATTTGAGTTGCAACCCATAAGTCACCCCCTTATGAGGGGTTGAAATTCAGTTGTACGTCAAAAGGTAGAGTATTCGACCAATAGCTTATCCTGAAAGTTACAGTATTATAACAACAGTCTCCAACTTATTGAAGGGTTCCCATACATATGACTCACTCTGTACACTGTATATGATAGTTTCCATCATTATTTTTAATTAGAATACTGAATAAAGAGACTAGATATTGGAACCATTTGGGCTCAAACCTGTGTTACTTTTCAGAATGTTTTGTAATACTGAATGAGTGAATAAATAAATAAGTAATTGACAACCACAGATTATTTATAAAAAATGGACATACCGGTTTCGGTGGTTTAGGTTGTTTGTTATGCCATTATCAATTTCTGGTAAACTCTAGTTGTTTACCAGTTTACTCAGATAAATAATTAGAATACGGTATTTCTATTAATTTGATTTGAATGTTTGAACTGGAATTTTAATAAATATGTAGGTCTTTAAGTGTGCAGATCTGTAACGGGAGTTACAATATTTGGATTGCGATAGGCAGACCTACTCGAATAGAACAAATAGAATTGATTGGAATATTATGTAAATGCCAATCAGTGCAGAACAAGTATACTAATTTTGTGAAGCTAACATATTTGGCACTAAAATAGGATATATAAAAAATACGTCGTACGTAGAACATAATAAACATATTGTTATTAGTATTTAAATCAGTATGTTATCATAAATTGAATGTTATCATAAATTATATTAAATTAATAGAATAGGTATTGTAAGTTCCACATGTGCTACTACTTTAATCCGAGGTAGATAGGTACAATATTTAATCAATACAATATCCATTTTCTTAGTTACCTCAATATGAAGAAGTTTCACGATATTTCTGTTTTTAGTATTTATATTATGTATTCCAACGATAACAAGCTTAAACTCATGTCTTGTATTCCATTGAGTTTACAATAAATTATGCAGCTTAAGGGCCGGTTTCCGAGCTCGGGATTTAGCAAAGTTCTAAACTTGAAACAGCTGGAGTCAGAAAATTGGCATTCCGAAACGGGGCGTAGTCGTAATCATAATTATAGTCAAAGTCACGTTTAATCGAATTTTGTTAAACTAGAAAATTGAACACAAAATAAAATAAAAAGAAAAAATAGTGCAAATTCCAGTTATTTTGAATTATTTAGGAATGTCATTTCATTATAAGGAAAAACGTTTCCAATTATAGAAATGAGAAAATAAATATTTATTTTGCAGCAACTAGTTACTGCGACTACGCCCCGTTTTGGAAAGACAATTTTCTGACTGTTTAGCTGTTTAAAGTCTAGAACTTACCTAAATCAGTACCTACTATTACTTCAGTAGTTAATAGTAGGTATTGCCTAAATCCCGAGCTCGGAAACCGGCCCTAAATGATTCTAGTTACATAACAATCAACAAGTCATCTAATATCTGATTGATAGTGATATTCTTGTTTGAATCTCTCATTATTTGTAACCAATATTTTATTTGGATGATAATAGATTTTATAATAAAAAATTACAACTATTTGGATTATTATTTTTTCTAATGTGAACAATGACCTGATTAGCTTGGTAACAGTGATTATCTGTAATGAAATGATGAATAATAGTGGTAAAAGAAATATTAAATCAAATGGTGAAACAAATTCATTATCTATTAGCAAATATTTATTTTATTGACTAAATAAGAAGAAAGCTAGAGATTAAAAATCCTGCACTATGGAGTATCATTTTATTAGTTATGTTTTATTCAATAATTGAATTAGCTTATTCCTTTCAAAACAAGTGATCGACAATGGAAAAAGTGAGAACACTTGGCAAAACATCAGTGAATACTTTACTTGTTTGTTTCATCATAAATATGCAGATTGATAAATATTATATAATTGAATGGATGCAAATTCTGATCTAATAATTATAAATCTGATCCAATAGGTTTTCCACCATACTGATTTAAAGCCTTGGATGATTTCTTTTTCAGTTTGCAATACAGTGCCTGTGAAAAATCCGGTTATCGGAGACCTTGAAAGACATAATGGCGTGGTAACGTGTGTAGCTTTCTCGCCGTATCACGAAGAATTACTTGTAACAGTTGGCAGTGACAGCAGAATATTATTGCATTCTGTTGTAAAGGTGAGTCAATATATACCTTGATACGTGCGAAATTGAATGTCATTTGCTTTCATCTTACTATGTTTATTTGTATTCTAGCCTATACACTCGAAATTTTATCATACCACTAATAGTTCGGAGAACAGTAGAACTCGCTACACTCACTAACATTACTACTCATACACGCCCGCCTATTCACACACAAACACACATATAAATTGGATTTAGAGTATGATGATATATGCAATAGGAGGATCGGTGGAAAACGCTGAGAAATAGAAGTTCTTTACACTTTTGAGCTAGGATGCACCGGTGAAAAGATAAAAAATCAAATACCAAATAATAAAAAAATATGAACATGTGATACATAGTCCAGTCAATATAGACATGAAAAAGGGGGTGTGCTTGCAATTTATATTGTAGTTCTGATTTTGTAATATATTATTTGGGTACATAAGAGAAGTCCAGAACCAATTTCTTCATGAAAAATTTCCTTGTGCTAGATACAGGGTGGCCCAAAAACCTCGTATTTTCGGCTGATTTTCCAGTTTTCAGCTATTTCTGCCAAATCTCGTAATCGGACAGAAAAATTTGCTCTCGCCTTTTTTTCTAGAATATGAAATTCTGAATAAAATGAGATCACTCGGAACTCTCTATCTCCAATGAGTACTGAGTTATGATTTTTCAAAAATGAGTGAAATTTGAAGAAAAAAATCAATTTTGATGAATTTTAGTTTTTGACCAACAATATCTTCCGATTGTTACCATTTAGATGTATAATTCAAAATCCCTCTGGGCGTATTTTTGTTCTCTACAATCTGAGATCAGGTAGAGTGCTCTATCTCTTATAGATTTCTAGGTACAACTGACAACAATGTTCCTTGTATTGTGAAAAACACCTAATTTTCAGCTTCAACCATCATCACCAACTACATAGTCTTCACATTGATATTTTGCACAATGACATAAGTTCATAAGATTATGTTCTATGAGAAACACCTGTTAGATGCACTTCATTTCAGTATTTCCTAGTGGAGAGGCGCGCTTAAGGACACCTAAAGGATCAAAATTTCAAACACTTATAACTTCTGACACAATGCTCAAATTTCATCGTGCTACACTTCATTCTTCTCGGCTCGTCAAGGCGGTCCAAAATCATGCATCAGAAGTCAAATTCGGTCGAAAAGTGGAAGATTTATTGTTGAGTGTACTTAAGCCCATATTCCAATACACAAAGAATGGCCAATTTCTATATTCAAAGCTATTGTATCTCGGTAACCCCTCATCATAAAAATCATTACTTGATCTTGAAGTGAACAATATAATTTCCTCTTTCACCTGCTGTAAACGATTTATGGAAAAATGTTTTCGTAGAGTGAGATTTGATTGTTGAAAAAAATCCGGTAGATATGGTACGATAATTGTAGATATGTTTATCATATTAACGGTTTTGGCAGTACTATATGATAGGGAAAAGTGATTCAAGATGGATTTTAGACAACTGTGCTCGTCAGTGGCGGCTCGTCCTATGTGTTCAATGGTTCATTGAACCCCCAGAATTGAATCAACTTCCTATACAATGATGAATTTGCAACTCAATTAATTATATTTTTATTTTATACTCATAAAATTACATCACAAAATTTTTCCTCTAACATTTTTCATCAACATTTTTCTTAACGTCGATGATTTGCGGCCGGTGCCTGAGAGCCCGGAGTGGCTTGCTTGAAACAGCACCGAATGGCACAACGAGACGGGTGGTGGAAGGCAGTGTTCATTCCCCAATGTGAACCCAAAAACAGGGCTGGGTAAGGTAGTAGAACAGAGGAGGGGAATCGGTTCGCTAGCACGAATTTGGTTCACAATCCTGTCTGAACCAAGTTTGCATGAGTTCTCATCCGAGAGTAGCCGAACCTAGCCGAGGCAAGTGAAGCATTCGGTAAACCTCGGAATGAATCGTGAGTATTCGTGATACGGATACAGTGCCATCTTGAACTTGCTTATAACCAATAAATTTAAATTTGGTGGCAGTAAACAGTAAAAAATCGGTAAACAAGAAGTAGCCTAAGTGTGACAGTTTTGAGGTTAAACGATATGGTTTTGGGTATATACTGTATACAGTTGTGATAGATTTCACTGCATTTTTCATTATATAAATTGTTTTTGTGTGTAGAAGAATATAGTAATTTCTAGTGTGTTCCGTGTATTCGTGAGTATTTCTAGTGTGTCCATTTTATTTTAGTGAGAGTGTGAATATATTTATTGTGTTACCATAACAGCATTTTGATGAAGAAATATGAATAAGGTTCAGTATTTGTTAAATACAAACAATATTAATTTTGAGGATAGGTGTAAAATAAAACATGATGGTAGACCAACTCACGAAGTAAAAACCAAACAAGAAAAATATGAACAGGACAAAAAAATCTATATTAGTAGAAAATATGCTTAATCTTTGAGGGGTAATTCCTTGAAATTATTATCGATTACCTTTACGCTTGATTATGCTCAACACTCTATATCCTCTTGACCTTTCTCCCCAATAGATCATGAGGTTGAACCCCCAAGCTGAAAGATCACGAGCCGCTACTGGTGCTCGTAGAGGATGAATTTATTCACAATTAGGAATCAATCGAAAGTTTCTATGATGTATCAGACTCGTTTTAGAAACTCTTGATCAACAGTAAAATCACGGAAAAAATGTTAATACTGAAATCGCCATTTTTGAAATCTTCTTTAACTTTTGAATTGTATTGGAGTTGGAAGTATTATTTATTGAGTGGGTAGAGAGGGACAATTTCCACATCCTCACTAGATTTGGAGATTTTATCAGAAGTATTTCAAAAGACATGCAGCTTTGAATATAGAAATTGGCCATTTTTTGTGTATTGGAATATGGGCTTAAGTACACTCAACAATAAATCTTCCACTTTTCGACCGAATTTGACTTATGATGCATGATTTTGGACCGCCTTGACGAGCCGAGAAGAATGAAGTGTAGCACGATGAAATCTGAGCATTGTGTCAGAAGTTATAAGTGTTTGAAATTTTGATCCTTTAGGTGTCCTTAAGCGCGCCTCTCCACTAGGAAATACTGAAATGAAGTGCATCTAACAGGTGTTTCTCATAGAACATAATCTTATGAACTTATGTCATTGTGCAAAATATCAATGTGAAGACTATGTAGTTGGTGAAGATGGTTGAAGCTGAAAATTAGGTGTTTTTACAATACAAGGAACATTGTTGTCAGTTGTACCTAGAAATCTATATGAGATAGAGCGCTCTACCTGATCTCAGATTGTAGAGAACAAAAATACGCCCAGAGGGATTTTGAATTATACATCTAAATGGGTAAAAATCGGAAGATATTGATGGTCAAAAACTAAAATTCATCAAAATTGATTTTTTTCTTCAAATTTCACTCATTTTTGAAAAATCATAACTCAGTACTCATTGGAGATAGAGAGTTCCGAGTGATCTCATTTTATTCAGAATTTCATATTCTAGAAAAAAGGCGAGAGCAAATTTTTCTGTCCGATTACGAGATTTGGCAGAAATAGCTGAAAACTGGAAAATGAGCCGAAAATACGAGGTTTTTGGGCCACCCTGTATCTAGCACAAGGAAATTTTTCATGAAGAAATTGGTTCTGGACTTCTCTTATGTACCCAAATAATATATTACAAAATCAGAACTACAATATAAAAGGCATGCACCAGTGTATATAGTGCGCTTTGAAGCGCACCAGTGTAGTAGCGCTTTGAAGCGCTGAGAAGAATGAGCTAAAATTTGACCCTGATTCGATAAAGTATTAAAAAAGTTAGGTTGACTTTTAGCGTAAAATTTCCGAATAAAGGGCCGCCATCTTGAAACGGTAGTGAATTAATTTTTTTTAAATATAAACGTTTCTGCGCCTTGTCTCAAAGTACTCGTATACCAGATTTTATCCAAATCGGACTATAACTGCGACTGTAACTGCGGTACAAACAAACAGACAAACGCTGATTTACTTGAAACATAGAGTTCGCTTCGCTCATTCAATAAAGTATTTTTCAAACAATTTGGTATCTCGGATTGTCAAACCCATGCCAAATAATCGCCTACATTACATATATATCCCCGGGTCCCCCGAAACTTCGACCCGGAGTTAACAAAGAATTGCATCTCTTTTCCCATCATACTAAACTCGAACGAAATAAAATAAATCAATGAGATTAATTTAATACGCAATTTAATACAGTGATAAATAATGAGAAATTTCAAAGTCTACACTACAATAAAATATAGATGAATAGAATTCAAAAGAATGGTGATTAAATTATTACAGTTCAAAGGAGGTCCGATGGATAGTCCACGACTGGAGAGCGTTTCGGAGAAGACATCACAACTTAATTTTTTCCCTGATATAATTTTGCGGTGCCTCCATTGTGCAGCTCCATTAAATTGATTTTAGAAAGAAAATCTTTCGATAGTCTTTTCAACTCATCCAGTGTATTTAATAATAATTGAATGGATTATTTTTTTACATGATGTATCAAATGAATGGAAGAAGCATAAATGACAAAATCCAAAGTTGATTCATTAAAACCAATTTGGTGTTATTGTTACAGATGCATTTGATGAGAGAAATCGTGTACGATGTTGAGTTGACCGCAGCTGCCTGGTGTCTGTCACAAGCAAATCTATTCATTGTATGTGATGCTAAAGGTGCGATCAAAGTGTACGATTATACAAACGGCAGGAATCTGGCTGACTTCTCCACAAATGTGTCGACAATATGCGGAGCAAGTCTCAGTTTGAAAAGGTATTCTTTTTGCTTCTTAAATTTCATTACCCACTAATATTAACAGTTTCCCCGTGAACATTTTACGTCACTACACCTAGAACAAAACAAATTAAAATGTGCGTCCAAAATGATTGAAATATTGCTAACTATAAAATTGCAAACAATATACACTTGTTCACTAGTGTCAACTTCACAATAATATTGAGGTCACAAACTTCAAAACACCCTCGTATTTCCCCATTGTAGAAAAAACAGGGTTTCAGCATTATTTTGTTAAGTATCTAGTACAAGTACAAACTTATCAATAAAAGTAATTAGTAATTATCACTTTATAGGTAGGTACCGTACCTAATTACTTGAAGAATTGGGTGCTCACATTGAATACACGTTGTCAAACGTTGGGTTGAAATTTGAAAAAGTTCATTCAATACTTTTTTGACAAATTCATTTTAATACTTTTTATAAACTTGCTGATGTGAAATAGTTTCCACTGACTTGAAAATTTTGCATTGCATTTTAATTTCCCAATGCAAGCTTTCATATTCTATGGCTTTCAATGACATAATTGTGTTGAAGTAAAAAAATTAAGCAAATGAACCAATTTCATTGTTAAATGTGGCTTATAGAATATAATGTACAAATTCACAATTATTGTATAGCTTGACTTTTATATATCAGAATTATTTCAACGTGTGCTTTCTTTTTCAGCCCGAAATATCTGGCCATTAGCGATGCAGACGGGAAAGCATACATTCTACAAATGCCACAGTATTTTCAAACTGGTTAGATACATGTTGAAATAAATATATCAAAAACTGAAAATTTCAAAATTTAATAAGAAAAATAATCACTATAACAATTATGATAAAAGAAAAAAATATGATGACAAAAGAAAGTATCTTGAGATTCATGTTATAAAGTCAGCACCTGATTAACATTCGTTCGCTAGCCTTGTCTGTCATTAGACAAAGCAGATAGCTCTATCCTTTTCTGCATGTTGGAAAATGGTTCCCAAATTGTTTGTAAGCTATGAAGAAATCTAATGAACTAACGAAATATACTCGTAAAAATCTATTATTGAATCATGAAGAGATATATTCTCTTGATGAAAGAATATATTTGAGATTATTATCAACAATAGTATTTATATTAGATCAGATATAACTGGATACAAGCCCCGGGCTATAAATGGGCAGACTGGGCATTTGCCCATGGAGCCAAATTTTTGAAGGCGCAAATAAGAGATGATGAAAATAATTTAGAGAATCAAAATACCCACTAAAAATATCTGACATAAGATTTTCAAAAATACATAGAACAGAACATGTAACATATGATAGGCCTACAGGCTACCGGAAATGTAAAATGTAAATAGTAAGAAACATGAGAATTATATGATGATATCTTATGAACTATTCTCTCCCTCTCTCTCTCTCTCTTGAGTGAGAGAGTTGAGTGTAAGAGAGGGCCGGCTGTGCCCCAACTCCGCCCTCCTAGGTAAAAATCAATTTTATGTGGGCCGATAGTTGGGTCTCTGCATAAAGCTCTTTCAATTCAGCATTCGTACGTATGCGCCATTGTCCATCCTCGCAAACCGGTCCATAGATTCTTCTCAGGATTTTCTCTCAAACACATCCAAGCTGTTCTAGTTGTGATAGTCCAAGCTTCACTACCGTAGCAAACCACCGTTCTTATTATACTCTTTATTTAACATATCCGGTGTGCATTTCTATTCTTGAATATGCCTTATGAACTATTAGCTTTTGAAAATTTAACTAAGAAGATTTAAATACCATACTCTCTGCTCTTGTTCAAAAAGGATCACAGACAGAGGGCATACCACAAGCTGCGAACAATCTTTATGCCTCCTACCCCAATCACATTATATTACAATGATGAACTTTCTTTCAAGATGGCGGATTTTGGCGTCAGGATACTATAGTGAGGTCTACGTTATAATGTCAGTGGATAAAGATAGAAGAATAGCGATGCCGATTCTCTGCATTAATTAATCATATTTCTACACTGTCAAAAACATAATTGGCACCGTTGTGGACCTAGAAAAGGATAGTACCACCGGCTTTGTCGAATGATACAACAAGGACAGCAAAACCAAAGTTGATAAAATACTGTCATTATAACGTGGACCTCACTATAGCCGACTTTTTATTCTGTGGTATTGTAGTGTGGATGGCAAGACGCTCGTGATGAATATCGGCAAGCGACTCGACGAGAGTGTAGCCCTGCTACTACACTCTCCAGGAAGTTTCTGGTGGAGTGTGGGCTATACAGTATAATAACCTTATCTGGTTACTGTTTATAGTCATTCTATTCATTTTCTTACAGCCAGAAATGCTAACAAATAAGCATAATCTATCAAAGCGTCACCAATATAAATGTTCCACATCTGTGGTTTTTTGAGGGCAGGGCCCGCATAGGGTTACCAGATGACAGGTATTTTCCGGACTTGTCCGGAATTTTAGCTCTGAGTCAGGGAATCAGGAAAACTTTGAAATTGTTGATATAGGAAACTTTCAAATATAGTAAAGTTGAGATAGGAAACTTTGAGATTGTTGATAGGAATTTTAAAGAATTGAAAGAGGAAAATATAAGAAACTAGGTATAATTTATTAAGGAGATAAAATATTTATTTCTTTTTGATAAATACTATTAATAAAATTTTTACAATATAATAAATTATCATTTATTGAATTTCATTCAATCTGTCCTGAGTCAGACAGGCCACCAGATTCATTGACCACCAGATTAATGCTGGATATTGCTTTCAACAACTTCTGGTCATTCATAACAATTCTATAGGACGATCTGTCCTGAGTCAGACAGGCCACCAGATTCATTGACCACCAGATTAATGCTGGATATTGCTTTCAACAACTTCTGGTCATTCATAACAATTCTATAGGACGATCTGTCCTGAGTCAGACAGGCCACCAGATTCATTGACCACCAGATTTTTGCTGGATATTGCTTTCAACAACTTCATAACAATTCTATAGGACGATCTGTCCTGAGTCAGACAGGCCACCAGATTAATGCTGGATATGCTTTCAACAACTTCATAACAATTCTATAGGACGATCTGTCCTGAGTCAGACAGGCCACCAGATTTATTGACCACCAGATTTTTGCTGGATATTGCTTTCAACAACTTCATAACAATTCTATAGAACTCTGCACATGATATCTTCATCAAATTAAACTGTATCAACAGTAGAGCCTCAACAGAAGCTACAGACAGTCTATTTCTCTTGTGTACTCATTAATGAGAACACTCGATCTACGTTTGAATTTTGTGCTTGAATCGCAAATACAAAACTGCAAATTTTGTTCACTTCCACCAGCCTTAGAGATTTTCAAATAATTTCCCATTGCTTAACAGGCACCATTTCAAAAAAGTCACCGTTTTATCAAAAGGTTCAAAATCATCCAAATGCACTGGGGTGGTGTGCGTGCACATGCACACAATGTCCGGAAATCTATTGAAAAGTCAGAGATTTTGTCAGGAAAAATGATTTTTTGATGTGGTAACCCTAGGCCCGCACAGCGCAATTGAAAGATTCATGAAAAACACTTCGAACAGATACAAATCAGTAGGATACACAAAAAATACAAATGCATAGAAAAATGAATATTTCAATATTAATATGAATAGAAGAATAAATATCAAAGGTGAATTGAAAAAAATATGCCACACTGTTGTCCTATCATGTATAGTATTATGAGTGTAATAATATTGACAATATATTTTTTCATTTCACCTTTGCATGGAGTAATTTTACAACATATCGGTGTCTAGTTTGAATTCCAATAATAATAATTACTAAATAAATTTTAGCTAATTCATCAAAATGTTTACGAGCAAAATAATTTTAAAACTTAGACTTCCCTTGCATTGGAACTTATCACGACAAAAACATAGACTTATGCCATAATATTGCAGTGCCTGGAATATAATATATTATACCAAGTTTTTATCAGATTATTACTTTTTGAGCGCTTAAAATTCAAATTTTAAAAAAAGATAATGTCGAATTCAGTAAAAGATAAATTTATGGAATTTTTAGAATAGGTCTACATTCTTCAAATGTTGATAAAATGACGATTTTTTCAGAAAATGACAATTTTTTAATGAATTAACTTTCTAAAATTGATATTTTGAGGACAAAATGTTTTTTAATTCAATCAACAATATCATGGAGATTTATCCTCAAAATTTCATAAATCTATATGTTACGGGATTTGAAATTATCTGTCTGCAAAATTTAAACGTTGGGCGCTCCAATCTCAAAAAGTAATAATCGGGAAAAAAATCCTGAGGAAATGCATTTATTTTGATAAATTCATAGTATAGTATTGATAGTATTCGAAAAACTTTGAAAAATATTACCAGTAATAAGATTTTTAGCCTTAAGGATATGAACATTATATATAGGCAGTCACACTTTCCAACCACATACATGAAACTAAAAAAGCTTAACCACCAAAAGTAGCTATATGCCTTTTGAATTCCTTCTTGATAATACATAGTGAAAAGTAACAAAATCGACTTACTTTCAAGTGATATCTATTATTTTATGCTATTTAGCATAGCCCCTCTAATACAAGGCCCCGACCTTCGATATTGCAACGTCGCAGCGTAGGCCTAGAATCTAATACATGATTGGTGAAAAAGATCAGCTGGTATTTTTTAAATCTTTTTCACCAATCATGTACCGTATTAGATTCTAGGCCTACACTGCGACGTTGCAATATCGTAGGCCGGGGCCTTGTATTAGAGGTGGCTATGTATTTAGTCCCTTCGCACTAGAGACCACTCTGTCTAGCTCATATATTATTATCATTGTGCTGTTCTCTCAACTCTTATATATTTTTCGGTTCATCCTTATACAATATAAAGAAAATATGACATTAGAAGCTAATTAGTTGCTGATTCGGCCACAAAAAAACGTCGTTTCCATTTTGGAGGGGGGGAGGGGTATACGCCACTTTTCAAACCCACATCATTTTTTGAAAGGTTCTGCTGTTAAGAAGAACGAAAAGACACTATCGATGGCACTTCTCAAGAGTAACCATTTCATGCAAGGATTCAATATAATAATAAAGAGAGGAAAGCAGTTATGATAGATCATTTTCTTAGTAAATTATACTTCATTTCATCTATGACAACTGACAAGGTGTTACCCGGTGAAGGATAATTCATCCTTGGCTGAAACAGCTGTGGATAGTAAAAAAGTGAGTGAGCGAGTGAGTATGTGAAAAATCAAAATATCGCATCCCCGAAATTCATAAGATGACATATACCCAGCTGTGAAATATAAACACGATCATTTTAGAGAATTATTATTGTGTTCTACTTATCAATGAATAAAAATCTGGTGTGGCGCACTCACACAACTTTCCTTGCCGTTATTAGAATTGACCACCTGACGCTAGTGTTCACGCGCATCACAAGTCTACTTATAAACAAAGATCTAAGCCAGCTGGTGACAGGACAATAACGCTGGAGACATACGAAGTCTGATATCTCTTCATAGTGAATGATTTAATAAAATCAACAGTTGCCAACACTTTGCAATTGGATAATCACATTTTCTCGAATTTCGAGCTTAATTTCAATTTTAGGTGAAAATGTTACTCAACATTTAATTGTAGAGATTTTTATGCTCAATCTTCTCCACTCGATTTTTTTTTCTTCTCCACTTGAATATTTTTGTTTAAATTGTATCTGAAGCCTGATAATTGGGAATCTGAAATCCAACTTTGCATAGATGGGGCGGAGCTCTTGAAATTTTTACAGATATGGGACTTGTGGCAATTGATAGAGCTTATCAATGACTATTCCAGGTATGAATTTAATCAAAATCGTTGGAGCAGTTTTCAAGAAAATCGCGAAAAACCCTGTTTTTGACAACATTTTTGCCATTTTAGCCGCCATCTTGAATTGCATTTGATCGAAATTGTTCGTGTCGGATCCTTATATTTTAAGGACCTCAAGTTCCAAATTTCAAGTCATTCTGTTAATTGGGAGATGAGATATCGTGTACACAGACGCACACACACTCTGACACACACACACACACACATACAGACCAATACCCAAAAACCACTTTTTCGGACTCAGGGGACCTTGAAACGTATAGAAATGTAGAAATTGGGGTACCTTAATTTTTTTCGGAAAGCAATACTTTCCTTACCTATGGTAATAGGGCAAGGAAAGTAAAAATAACGAGCGAAGCTCTCGTGCCCCAATATTATGAAATAATCTCAATGATCGCTTCTACAATGCGACTGAATAGTTACGGTTTTTATCATATTATAATGTAAAGCCTAATTTGAAAATCCATTCTTATTATTTGATATGCTTTTCATAGGATATTTTTTATAAAATATATCATTTAAATTCAACACATTTTTCAATTTCAAGTAAGCTGTATTACTTGATTATTGTCAATCTACTATTGTGTCCCAATATATGAGACTTCCCATTTATTGCGTGTCCTTTCCTCTTTTGTTAATTTTAACAATAGAACCCTAGGCTTCATCATTTAGCGGTCGCTAGGAGTAATGTTCACGATCGCTGAATGGATGACACCGATTCGACAGCACCTAAAATTTGTATTTTGGAAATGGGATTAGAACTCTTGAAAAAAAGAACTTTTAACGACACAGTCCACATTTTTTTGAATTCAAATTATTGTTGAAATGAAGGAATCTAAAAGTTGTGTAGTCTTGTAGCTGTGGCCCTAAAGTTGTTTGTTACTTGGCACTTGAATGCAAGAACGAGAGGCACTAGTTACGGTTTCTTATATGTTTTATTTGTAATGACCGCCGCACCACCAGGATCTATCCCATGGGCACAATGCCCATATAAATTCATGAATTTTATTCAAGTATTCAATTATGAGAATTGACGAAACATGCATGTATGAATTTAGAATTGTTTTGGGTGAAATGTCTTGTTCCGAGTTAACATTGATGTATTGAATGAAAATTTCAAAGAATTCTCAATTTTTATTTGAAGAATGAATTGTTAAATAGGTATTTATGTAAATGTTTAAAAAAGAAGCGATATTGGAAAATTGAGTATCCGGTATTTTGGAGTGATTTTTCAAGTAGAATTGAAACCACAGTATATTTTAAAATAAAATAAAAATTATTCAGAACTCTTTAAATAATGGAATATCCAGTACCTAATAAAAATACAAACATATTTAGGCCAAAATCTATTTAATTCAAATCATTGGAATGGAAACTCTTACAAAATATTCAAGTTAGGTAATATATAATATTTGAGTTAAGGTAAACAGTACCTAGTAAAAATTAATTTAGAAAATTAATGTTTATCATGAATATAATATCAAGGGAATCAGAAAAACAATCTTTGAATTGGTAATAATAATGATCAATAATTAAAAAACAAGATAATTTCCAATGTAAGCATTTACAAAAATAGATTATTATTATACGCTAGAAACTAATTTCAATGAACTTGTAATTTTGAGTCAACATGAAAATTAGTTATACTTAAAACGCAACATATACTTTACTTTAACGCAAAATATATAAGATAGTGTATGTTCACTTTTAGGCATATACAGCGTACAATAAAATAAGAGAGTATCCTACGCTGATAAAATATGATATCGGCCTATATTCAAACATAATATAAGAAACAATTATAAAAATCGATAATAGTTAACAACGGGCTTAGTTTCAGACGACACTGATGTGCAATACATAGAACTTTTCAAATTATAAAATTACTATATAAAATATTAGTGTATTTATGTGTCCACAAAAATATATTGAACAATAATAGGTATTAAAATATTAAATAAAAACATGTCACCTATATTTTACTGCATTTCCTTCTGAGAAGAATACTCTGGATTCTCAGAAACGTGAATGATTAAGAACACTAAGAACTTATTTTAGAAATTAGGAGCGTCTCTGTCTGCACTCAACTTCAATTATTATTTTTCTGGGAAAGTTTCCCGGTTAAATTGGAAGCTGAGTTTTCTATGAATATCAAACAAATGACGGTAGAACACGAAGAAATTAACTATTCTAACTGAAATTTTTACAGGAAACTAGGAAGACGGCGAGGAATTTTAAATTTTAGGATGTCATTTGTAGAAATTACTTTCAGATTTTTGTGTATTTTACCCTTTCGGGAAAATTTGGGGGCCCTTTATTATGGATCGGGCCCAGGAGTGACAGGAAGATAGGATGAAGGTGAGGTATACTAGAGATTATAGGATAAGTAATTTGTAGAAATTACTTTCAGTTTTTTGTGTGTATTTTACCCTTTCGGGAAAATTTGGGGGCCCTTTATTATGGATCGAGCCCAGGAGTGACAGGAAGATAGGATGAAGGTGAGGTATACTAGAGATTATAGGATAAGTAATTTGTAGAAATTACTTTCAGTTTTTTGTGTGTATTTTACCCTTTCGGGAAAATTTGGGGGCCCTTTATTATGGATCGAGCCCAGGAGTGACAGGAAGATAGGATGAAGGTGAGGTATATTAGAGATTATAGGATAAGTAATTTGTAGAAATTACTTTCAGATTGTTGTGTGTATTTTACCCTTTCGGGAAAATTTGGGGGCCCTTTATTATGGATCGGGCCCAGGAGAGACGGGAATCTAGGATAAGGTAGGGTATGTGAATGTTTAGGATAATTGTTGGGTCCATCAAGGGATGGAAGTGGACCCAGGGGAATAAGGAAGGATTTCGTGAAGGAATGTATTTGGTGGGATTGTTTGATAAGGGTAGAAGGGTTTTAAAAAAAGGACATGGGAGAAAATGAAACTGGGATTTTTGGTAAGGAATGTATTCGCAAGGAAATAGTAGGATTATCTTCAAGGTTCAACAGGATAGTTAATTAAGGAGAAAGGACGATGATAGTATGAGGGAAACAGTGATTTCAGTAATTTATAGATTAGAAGTTTGGAGCTGGAACTGGAGATAAGGACATGGAAAAGGGATGGAATAGGCAAGGTATTTTTTTTTTTGTTATTTTATGAATTTTAAATAGAATTAATATTGAGACTAGACAATACAAAAAATAAATTGTTTCCTTCAGAAAATAAAACATAGACATAATATATTTAATGATTTGAGAAAAAAGAGTAAGAAGATTGATGATTTGGCTGAATCAATTGAGATCAAGATCTTCAAAAGTATATAATCGTCTCAAGGTTTGAGAAGTGATAAACTTTTATAAAACCAAAACAAAATCAACTAATCTACATCAAAGATTTTAAAGCTATTGCACAGAGCAATTTACTTAGCACAGTACTCGAGGAAGACAATAATATTATTATGTACTGCCTGTTAACATTCTCACAAACTCAACGATTTAATAACATAAAGAAATTAAAGTTGGAGACTGGCACTTGCAGCCGATTGCAGGGTCGGCTAGCCCTCAAATGTTCAATTAATGATTTGTACTTTGCTTACAATAGCTCGATTGCAGATTTTCCGATGTTTCACTTTTTGTGTCCAAGGAACAATACTATTGGTTTTCACTCGACCCTTGTTGAAAATGCATGAACAGGGCCATCACAAATAACAAAACAATGTCATGGAATGTTGATAGAGCAATCAGTCTTTCCCATTCATTGTTCACTGTCCCTTTGTTCTTTGTAACCACAATGATACTGCACATCACACTCAGTCAGACTTATAGATTACCAAAATTACAATCAAAATGCTTCTTGAGACGTTTTACTCAAATGTCTTTGTCTGACTTCTATATTATTTTGACAGACTCATTCTTGATTCAAATACCTTTACGGTGCCTTAAAACTAAGATTTCTTATTTGATAAAGATTTAAAAGATAGTTGAGCCAGAACTCAACACCTTCCAATATCTGTTCCCCATTCAAATATTAAACATTAAAAAATTCCGATTATTGCAGAAGATGAAACATCAATTTAGTGAATACAATAGTTTAAATTAAAAACATCAGGCTATAGTAGCTTTAGATTAGAAAAATAATAATTCAATTAATATTATTTGATTGATAAAAATTCAGATTTTGGAAATAAGTGATACATTTTATAAAGAATTTCAAAGTATTTGTATAATATGATGGGGAACAGATTACAAGTTTGTACCTTGTCATATCACATGGAAGGAACTGAAAGACCTGAGTATATATTTATATAACTTAGTAAGTTCTTAAAAAACATTTCAATAAAATCAATCATTTTGATTGCTTTTCCTTTTATAAATCACCAAGCAGCATACATTACAGATATTCATTATAATCACAGGCAATTCTTTCAAAAAATAGTCTTCTTTACTTCATAAAAATTATTTACAATTCAAAGCCAAGTAGAAACGAGCATTGGGCTCGGATCTGACTAGATTGCCTTATCAACTGTTTGTTCAGTTCAATTCTAATTGAAGAAGTACAGGTTTTATGACTCATTTAATTTGAAAATATTGAACAAGAGAATCTAAAAGTAATTTTACAAGACATTCTAAATTTGGAGAAACTATTCTCTGAACAAAATAACAAAGTTTCCAACCCTACTATTATTTCCAAAGAAACCATGAATTTGCACAAAGTGTTCAATCAGTTTGAAAGGTAAAGGTTACTAAATATGCAAATTTGACAGGTATGTTTCAGTTTCCAAATAAATAAGTACTTATAGAAGTCTATTTGACTCAAAGATTAAACTAATCATAAATTACATGCTTAAAAATCTGTAATATAAACAAATTCTTCATAATTTTTCAAGAACTAAACAAATCAATTATAAGAAATCTGCCGTAATATTAATATTGCCTAAATGAATTTTGTGCCAAGAGTAACTTATAATACAATTTACAAGCAAACTGGAAGAAATGCAAAAAATATTGAAAAAAATTTGACTTGTGAATACTGTATGTTATATGAATGTGCAATACAGCTCAAGTTTAGAATTTTGAGATTAGAAATGAGATTATGTTGATTGAATAAGTAATATGCTACAGTAAAAAGGTAATAAATTAAAAAATAAATCCATCTGATACTTTAAATTGATACATCTCTCGATAAAATTTTAATTTCTAAATATAATAATAATTAATGTTACTAAATAGATTTCCTGATTTCTTCCAGTTGAATAAAATAAACAAATTAAAACTCTGACTACTCAAGATGTAATGAATAGTTTGATTATAGAGGATTTAAACATACATATTGGAAATATGACTAAATAACAGCGATAATTTGGACATCGAACATATATATATATATATTACATGGTAGCCATCAATGAGTTATTTGAAACAGACAAGAGCCAAACATTTCCATTATCGAGATAAGTTATATACCTAACATTCTGCTCTGATTTATCATTTTAGATAAGAAAACCGCCGAAAAAGTAATGACCAATTGTTTTTTATCAAGGATAGTGATTGTTTTAATACAATATACTTATGTAGAAATTATTCAATGTGCCATAATCTTAAGCAATACTATAATTCTATGTAACATTTTGAAAATGTACATTATTCTTGATTTAGTATTTGATTTTGTTAGCTATGCTAAATTCAATTATTAAGCAAGCAACTGAAATAAATACTCTAGGAAAGCGATACTCTTAAAATGAATTATTAATTAATTCCATTAGGTATTTGTTACGTTTCAAGAAAATAGAACAAAATAATATTGCAGTAGGTAGTAAAAATTCTAGATGGCTATAATAGTTTTGATAAATACGGTACGATCTAAGTTGATGATAACTGGAGAGCGTTTAAAAAATATATCAACACAAGTGCAGAATCTGATGTTAGTAATTACCTTTGTATAAGCATACATAAAATAAATAAGCATGATTATGTAAAAAAAAATCATTTGACTTATAGAGAATAACCTCTTGATGCGTCACGAACCAGTCGTTGAATAAAATTAAAAAATTAAATATATAACAAGGTTTACATGAATTAAAACTTAACTGTGACATCCTTGACGTATTTAAAAGTCTCAATTTCTTTACTATGTAAAGAAAGTTATCAAATAAAAACTATGAAATTTCATTAATTTAAGTTATTCTTTCCAAGAAATTGATTTAATAAATTTTGAAAATCTCAAGTTAAACTCTTGAGCAGGCTACAACCTATCTCATAATGGAAAGGTTTTGACTCAAGTGTGAGACTTACATTACTACGATAAATGCCTACGGTATCTTAAGTCAAAAGAATTGAATTTTATACGCCAGTATAATGCAAACTTTGGTAGGATAGGAATAATATAAATGGTTTCAAAGTTTACAGTTTTACCTTAGAGCAGACACCGACTATAAATAACAAAATCTTATCAATGCTGTTATTTTGAGACAATTAATTGGAATTTGGTATGTGTATCTAAAGAACACATATTAAGATGAACTGAATATTGTGCCCATTGTATTACATTGTTTTACATCAATTGTGTGCTGTCTCGATTTTTTTTAGATACCAGGCGATAAAACTCAACTCTTAGTACATTCTTACATCAATTACAACTTTATACAATACTTTCAAAAAATAAAGTGATGCATACAAATCAGTCAATCATGCTTGAACGTTTAGCAGCATTTTAAGATTGCTTGTAAACTGGTGACATTTTTCAACTCTCCCATCAGAAAGGAAAGGGAATGCCCCTCCAGATGCCATGTAGAAAGATGTAGTTGTCCAACGAGTCGGTGGTCGAGGAAGAATGTTGGGTGTCGGAGGCTCGCTGAACTTTGCTCCAGCGTAGAAAGAACCAAGCGTAGGGGACGAGCTGGGACTCCCCTCTTTGGACGGACTGGCCCTCTGCTTGAAAATTGACTGTGGACTCTGTCTAGCAGCAGCATTTGGTGATGATCTACTACATGATTTTTCCGCTGGCTTCCCTTTTGTCTTCTCGATTTGAAGAAGTTGGTTACTTTCTAATTGTTTGTATTTCCCTCTAGGAACCACTAAACTTTGACTGTGAGTCGAATTCTTTACTACCCTGGAGTGGCACCTCTGATTATGGGTTACCGAATTGGCACAAGAGTGAGCTTCTGCCCCCTTGGAGTGAAACTTTGATAGGTTACTGTTAGTCATGATGAATGTTTTTCTACTGAGTTCTCATATAATGAGTGTATACAAATTTGAGCACTAAGTTTGGCTAGTTCAAAAGTTCACAACTTATAATTGTAGGCCTAAGCCGATCAAAAGAGCCTACAATAGTTGAGGGCTAACTTACTTTCAAATTAGGCCTTGTAATGAGGTCTTGATGAATGTCAATCGAACTACGCAACTTACTCTCCAATTTGAAAATAAGGATCAAAGAATACCTTTTATAATCAGCACCCAGATACTCCAAGATTTTCAATAAAGATAGCTGCAGAGATTCAACACACCAAAAGTACTTCAGTTCAGAATGAGACAGCTGTAGCATCGATGTTGTGGTAACTCAAATGTTCGAAAACAAACAAGATGGCTGGTTGGATTCTCAATGAGAAATCTTGATCTCAAACACTATCTGCTACCTGCTACCCAGTGACATTGGAGCGAACGTCGATTAGTAAAAACAAAGTATATTACGAGCTACTCAACAATAATAAAGCTCAAATCACAAATCAAAAAAATCACTCACGCAAATCCACACAAACTTTTGCTAAGCTCGCTCCAGACAATGATAGCCTCTTCACCTTCACTAGCACTACATTAATTTTGCTTTGCAGCTACACTTACTGGACTGAACTTCTACTTCTACGTCACACAGCTCCAAACCAGAAAACAATCCTGGGGCAGCTGACACAAAGGCAGCCAATCGTAGCTCAAGTTTCAAGTCACGTGGTGTACGTCAAATGCACGAATCCAGCCGGAAATAAACGAAGGTGATGGAATAATGAGCTTGTAGAGTTATTGAAGAAATAAAGGAGATATTACATAGAATTCTTATTGATTAAGTCATCAAAATTATTTTCAAATCATATTATCTAAATAATTTTATTAACTTTCAAATTTTAATTGATTTCCGAAGTAACGATCGGGTCTTTTACCATATTTACTCTGCTTTGACAGCCTGCTATTGGTGGAAGAGTTCCGTGGGGAGTGACTATGACTTTCGTAATCACAAGCCATTCATTACAGCTGTTAGTGTGAAGGCTTGTTTTCGTGCAAATGCTGGCGTTTTGTGCCCAAGTGAGAGGCGTGTTAAAAATGCGTAGGACTTCAAATATATTCTAAATTACT
The DNA here is from genome assembly GCF_014356525.2 of Nilaparvata lugens. Classification (NCBI taxonomy): domain Eukaryota; kingdom Metazoa; phylum Arthropoda; class Insecta; order Hemiptera; family Delphacidae; genus Nilaparvata; species Nilaparvata lugens. The sequence continues at coordinate 30,128,746 of NC_052507.1, forward strand.
GAAATTAATTTTTAATGTTAATTCAACAACATTGACACAGTACTGATCTTCTTGGCTCAAAAAATGTAATTCAAATACTGTTATTGAAAATTAGATCTTGTATTTCGAGTGGTGCTTGTTCTGTCTTGATGCACTTTAATTTTTAGCTTAAATCTATTTTTATTGTTGTTATTATTATTGTGGTTTGTGTTAGTAATCTCACATTCAAAGCATGAGTATTCTAATTATTATCTGTATAAAGTTGTGTTCTGTGTAGAAATTTGAATGTGACGTCGAATCAAAAATGTTGGTACGGAGTAGGCTGTGTAAATTAACCTTGATAGTTGATTCTGTAATTTTTGCTTTGTTTTATGATATTGGGTTCTCTATTTAGTAAGTAACCTCACATACAACAAATTTAATGAAATTTATACTTTAGATCCTTTCACTATTGTTGTATAGGCTAAATAGTTTTTCTTTAGTCATTGATTTATTCATGAAATTTTGAGGATTAGCCTATAATTATATACATCTTGAGATCGGTTACCTTTGTATAAATCTTATTTTCTGTGAAGTAGATTTTTCTTGATTTTGTACATTATATTTTGATTTTATAATTGTATGACAATGAATTTTAATCATAAAGTTGATGTCATTTACCCGGAAGACTAATGTATTTTAGATACATCATTTTAGATTTTTTATGTTAATTTTGTAAAAATCTTATGAAATGATATTTAATTTTTATTGTAAATTATCAAGTAGTTATCTGCTATCCTATATTATGAGGTCCACGCTATAAAGTTACCACTTTATTATCACGTTGCTGTCCTTGTCTCACTGCCATTAGACAGAGCAAATAGCTTCTTGTAAGTATAGTTAGTTAGTTAGGTGTACCTTATAATGGCACTAGAGAAAAATAGAAGTTTAGCGTTGCCGGTTCTTTGCCTTGCCACTGCCTTCTATGCAGGATAGCTGATATAAATTATTATGATTTAATATACTGTTTAGTATTGTTTAATTCTATACGGTATATATCAATTATATATTATTCGTCAATAAAATATATTTACTATATTTTAAATAATATATTAAATAATACATTTTTATAATTGAGATTGATCGTAATTTATTCATATATTCATTCATATATTTATTGTATAAAAGGCTATATAATCATAATACAATTATGACATTAGAGGAAAAACTAGGCTGAGCCTGTACAGTACAATTTCTTTCCAAAAAATTTTGATAAAATGTTAAGGTTGTCCAAAAGTTAAGGTTATGTAATCACACACTGCTTCGTCACTTGATTTTCAGTTCAGGAATAATGATTTGGAAATTTTGAATTTTTAAGTTTCATTTTATACTCTGAATATTACAGAATGTATCACAATAAATTGAAAACGCAAGAAATAGTTCACTTATTTGAAAAATTTGAATACAAAATCAAAAAACTACTCACTATTATTTAATACAGCTATATTAATTAGTATTCTGCTACCAGAGTAGTATAGGCCTACTAGTATGCTCTTATAGTAAGGTGAAGGTTCTCATTATAATGGCAGTATTTGATTAGTATTGTTGCTGCTATTCTTGCTTAGTGTTTAATGAAGCAGATAGTCCTATCTTTTTCTAGCTCCGCACTTTGACTGATCGTTTTGTAACAATGTAGAAATGTAATAAATTAAATAAACAAAAAATATTCAATCTCAATCATAAAAAAGTATTTTTTAACTGTTCAAAAATGTATTTTCTTGAAGAATAGAATACAATCATTGATAATATTTTAAACACGAATGGACAGTTGATAATACATCAGATGTACCTTTATCAGCTAACTTATCCTCTATTGAAGGCAGTGCTATGACAGAGAATCAGCGCAACGCTGTTCTCCTAACCTAACTTTTCCCACTGTCATTATAATGTGGAGCTCACTTTAAAGCCCAAGGTCCCTGATTAAACTTTTTCCATTTTATTTGGACTAGCAGGTAACCCATGCTCCGCAATGGTCTAATTTATTATAAACTTGACCTATTGAAATCTTGAAGAACTCTATAGACCTATAACCATCCTCGGTAAATTGAAAATCTTTATGCAAAATGTCAAGTCAATCACTCCAGTAGTTAAGACGTGATGATGCGTCATTCGTGAATTTCCTATCCCGTATGTGTATAAGCCTATTCTTTCCTTAATTATGTTATAGATTACGGTGAGTTATCGTTGAGTAACCGCTCAGATAGTTTGAATTCGGTGGCTAGCTAATTCTGTTGGATGGGTGTCACCATCACTTGAGGTGCCAACTCCAATAGCCGCCTAATTAATTTGATTGATACAATAAATGTATGAGTTGTATCACTGCTTACTTGACAATAGTGGTTACGACACTACAAGGTGTAGCTTATGCAACTAAAGGTGCGTAGGCCTACAGATATACGCGCCGCGAACATGAGCAATAAATTCACTTTTAATCAGCTGATTATATCTGTATTTTTATAGAAACGGTAAGATACAGATATAAAAAGCTTGTCATCAGCTGATTAAAAGTGAATTGCTCATGTTCGCGGCGCTTAAATCCGTACGCATCCTTTACATTCTGCTACCAGTCGCGGTAACGGGCAGCCAGTGGGTTGCCAAGTTAGTATGCGAGCGAATTTGGGGCATTGGTTCTTAATGCACTCATTACACTAGGTTCGCCAGATTTTAGATTTCGGCGACACGTCTGGTGTCTCACCCGGGCTAATCGCGGAGGGTAATCCTGGTGTTTCTCTGGTGTCCCAGCCTTCTTCACACTTGGCTGCCAAAGATTAATCTCTGGTTACCCACTGGCGGTGACGACTCTGAGTAATACGAGCTAATAAAAATAAGGCCTTAGGCTCGTATTACATTCAGCTACCAGTGGGTCGCCAGAGTGCAACCATTGGTCACCGTGTGTAAAGCAAGCTCAGACACCAGGATTGGCGACCGAGACCTAGCTGACTACCCGAGTAAGACACCAGCCGGGTCGCCAAAATCTAAAATCTGGTCTTCGGTCGGCAAAATCTGGCGAACCTAGTGTAATGTGTGCATTAAGAACCAATGCCCCCCCGAGAAAACATTCTTTAGTGACGTAGTGAGTCGTTATAAATACTCACAGCTACCGGTTTGCTTCTTCTCAAATAAAACATTGCCTTCATACTTATATATTTCCTACGTCTTTTGTTTACAACTCTTCACTTAATTGTATGTAAGCTACTGTAAGTACATATTCTAAATTTGTTAACAATAATCAAGTTACTTTACTTGAGTAATCTTTAACATTTACCTTATGGAAGAAATTAATGTAAAATCATCCATTACTGTGCATGTGAACTTGTATTGAGTGTGTAGACACTTTTTTCTTTTCTTTTTTCTTTTTAGAAATATATAAAACGCAAGCTATTTGCAATCCTAAATACTTTTGTGGTATCAAAAGTTGATTGCTAACATTCACTGTGAATAAAAAAACTTTTTACTGGTGATATTTTTCAGTGTTTCGATTTGGATACTAGGTATCAAGTTTATAAAATAGAAAAACGTTTCTATATGACTATGAAACCTATTCCTTTTCTATAATAAATTAATAAATATAATTTTATTGCCGCTCAACATTACAATTGTTAGTTATTGACAACGTCAGATAAAGTAATGAGAGGCAAAAGTTTGAATTTTCCAAATATATCTTTTCAAATTTTGTAAGAGATACATTCCTCACGGTATTCTTGATTAAATAGAAGATTTTCTCAAAATATCACTTTTTGGGAAAGCTATTGAATTTCCAAAAAATAACTCAAGTTATTTTTGAAAATTGAATACCGTAACTTTTTTGAAATTGATATCCTTAGAAGAAAATTTACCATTCACAATATACATTTGTGTATGCAATATATATTGTAGCTCTGATTTTTCAATAATTATTTGGATACATAAGAGAAGTCCAGAACCAATTTCTTCATGCATTCTCCTTATGCTAGATACTCTGTATCTAGCATAAAAACATCGTATTTTCGGCTCATTTACCAGTTTCCAGCTATTTCCGCCAAATCCAGTAATCGGACAGAAAAATTTGCTCTCGCCTTTGTTTTAGATTAAAAAATTCTGAATAAAATGAGATCATCCCGAACTCTCTATCTCTAATGAGTACTGAGTTATGATTTTTCATAAATTAGTGAAATTTTAAGAAAAAAATCAATTTTGATTAATTTTAGTTTTTGATCAACAAAATCTTCAGATTGTTACCATTTAGATGTATAATTCAAAATCCCTCTGGGCGTATTTTTGTGCTCTACAATCTGAGATCAGGTAGAGCGCTCCATCTCATAGAGATTCCCAGGTACACCTAACAACAATGCTCCTTCTATTGTAAAAAACACCTAATTTTTAGCTTCAACCATCATCACCAACTAAATTGTCGTCACAATGATATAAGTTCATGACATAATTATGTTCTATGAGAATCACCCGTAAGATGCACTTCATTTCAGTATTTCCTAGAGGAGAAGCGCGCATAAGGATGGTACCTGAGGGATCAAAATTTCAAACATTCATATCTTTTGACACAATGCATCTTACTACACTTTATTCTTCTCAGCTCGTCAATTGAAAATCATGCATCATAAGTCAAATTTGGTCGAAAAATGGGAAATTTACAGTCGAGTGCATTCAAGCACATATTCCAATAAACAAAAATGGCCAATTTCTATATTCAAAGCTGCATTTCTTGTGAAATACTTCAGATAAAACTTCCAAATCTTGTAAGGATGTGAAAATGTTCCTTCTCTTTCTACTCCAATAGATAATTCTCTTGATTACAATACCATTTAAAAGTTACAGGTGATTTAAAAAATCGTGATTTTAGTTTTCTCATTTTTTCGTGATTTTACTGTTAATCAAGAGTTTCTAAAATGAGTTTGATATGATAGAAACTCACAATTGATTCCATATCGTAGATAAATTCTTCCTCTACGAGCTCAGCTGCCTAAAATCCATCTTGAATCACTTTTGCATATCATAGAACTGCCAAGATCCGAGCATGTGTCAAAAGTTATGAGTGTTTGAAATTTTGATCCTTGAGGTGTCCTTATGCGCCCCTCCCCTCTAGGAAATACTGAAATGAAGTGCATCTAACGGGTAATTCTCATAGAACATGATGTCATGAACTTATATCATTGTGAGAAATATCAATGTGACGACAATTTAGTTGGTGATGATGGTTGAAGCTAAAGATTAGGTGTTTTTCACAATACAAGGAGCATTGTTGTTAGGTGTACCTGGAAATCTCTATGAGATGGAGCGCTCTACCTGATCTCAGATTGTAGAGCACAAAAATACGCCCAGAGGGATTTTGAATTATACATCTAAATGGTAACAATCTGAAGATTTTATTGATCAAAAACTAAAATTAATCAAAATTTATTTTTTCTTAGAATTTTACTAATAATTAGTGAATTAATTATTTATGAAAAATCATAACTCAGTACTCATTAGAGATAGAGAGTTCGGAATGTTCTCACTTTATTCAAAATTTTTTAATCTAAAACAAAGGCGACAGCAAATTTTTCTGTCCGATTACTGGATTTGGCGGAAATAGCTGAAAACTGGAAAATGAACCGAAAATACGATGTATTTGGGCCATTCTGTATCTAGCATAAGGAAATTTTGCATGAAGAAATTGGTTCTGGACTTCTCTCATGTATCCAAATAATATATTGAGAAATCAGAACTACAATTTAGATTGCAAGCACACCCCTTTTTTATGTGTATATTGACTTGACTAATATTATTTATTTTATCATCAATACCATGAAGAATGTTATTTTCCCAAAATATTCCATTACAATATCCAATACAATTGGGTATTGAATTGAGTTGAATCTCTGCAAATTTATATTGAAATCGATAACTTAGGGTCCATCGCTCAACTTTTAGTGTCAACTCTCTAAATTGAATCGCCTTTTTTTCTGTTATCTGAACTCACAACTTCATTGTAACTGGGAGCACATTGTAGTGTTGGAGTTTTGTAATTCTCTTCTAATTCTGATTGTATGGTTTTAAAAAAGTTTTTTGTACTAGTGTTGAAAAATTTGTTATTGTTTTTAATATATTTGATCACTGGTTTGTTCCTTTTATCCAATAAATGCTTGGCTCTAATATTGTGTTGTCTTTGCTTGTTTCTATCCTGTCTAGTCGTATCGCAAGTTGTGTTGGATTGCTTGTGTTGCATTGGTGGTGGAAAGTGCACGATGTTTGTGGTATAGTGGTTATTACTTATTTTCAAAGTTTTATAAGATTATTTTCAAAATAGAAAGACGAATAAATTAAAATTAAACTCACTCAAAATTTGCTTAACGACTAGACTTTTGTGTCAAGATTTTGATTTGGGCCTGAAGTCAGGCCCAACACTACTCCTAAATACAGGAGTACTAAGTTACTCCTCAATACAGAAGGGTCCATAAATGTAGGCCTATACACCCTTTGATAGTGAATATCCTGCTAAAGCAATGGTTGGCCGTTTCAGACCGCCGTACTTTGCTTGAGTGACATCTTTTGAAAGCTTTATATCCCAATTTTAATCAATCTGCCCTGTTGAAACCGGCGTAGCATAGCGTCACCAATGCAAATCACTAAATGATTCGCTTTAGGCTACTAGCACACACACCGATTTTTGGACGGTCGATTTAGTACACCAATCAATCAATCATATTTATTCATCAAATGTACAAGTACATTGAATATTGTCACATACACATGTTGTCACATTAAACAGAGAAAATTAAAAGAACAAAACATCACACAAATACATTCAATGTCGAAATAGCATAAAATTACTCCTGAACAAATTCCTGAAAGGAGTACTAAGACATTCCCACCAGATGGTCATTCAGATGAGCTTTAAAACATCTTCTATTCTCTATAGACTTCAAATTACTAGGCAGCATGCTAAAGTATCTATCTCCCATATAAGTTGTCCTCTTTTTAAAGATTTCCAAGTTGTCTTTGAACAATTCTTCCTGATCGTGTGTTATGACAATGTGATTTACTATTTCTTAGTTCAAAATCAGAAGATTTTCTATAGTACATTATAACATCATTAATATATTGCCCATAAATCCATAAATTGTTAATATGCCTAGCTGGAGGAAAATATGTTTAACAGAGTCATTCCTTTTGATTTTCATAATAATTCTTAGTGCTCTTTTTCGTTGAATTAGTATTTTATCGAGATTTCTCTTGGAAGTGCTGCCGTAGATACATAGACCGTAAGACACTTATTGACATGGGCTACTTTTAAATTAATAAAACAAAATAAATCTTATAGCAACCTTTATTTTTGAAATAGTTGAACAACTAGTTTCGGTGATTATTACACCATCTTCATGTTCTAAAATAAAATAAAATTCAATAACTGTTTACTAATTGATATAAAAAGAACATATGCTTAAATTCATATGACTAATTTATTTCTGGTAAAAGTTATTAAATTAAAATTTATATATTTAAATTTTATTTATTCACTTTTAATTTTATCAAAAATAGGATTATTTAAGTCAAATTGGATTATATTTATTAAATTATTACTACGGTATTCATTTTTGCAGTTTTATAGATATAAAATTCTTCTTTTACATTCAATTTATTACTTTCACTAGGTACCAATGCTTAATATTTTCATATTAGAATTTATATTGATATAATTATGAATATTCTCAATTAAATGCTCAGCAAACGCTGATTTTTGAGTAGTATTTTTTAAATTTAAAGCCTGAATATGTTCATTGAACCTTTTTTGAAAACATCTACGTGTTTGACCAATGTAAAATTTTCCACAATTACTACATTCCAGTTTATAAGAAGTGAAAATTATAAAACATTTTGCAGTAACAAATGGTTATGATAGGTACCAAATTTATTGATAAGATGATATATAAGCAAAAATATAAACAAAGTAATCCACAATATGATAAAAATTCAGAAAATAAGGAATATATTTGTATTCCAAACAACACTATTCTCAATAAGGCAATTAGGAAGACGTTCGCAAAAAAAATTTATTTAGGATACAAAACAACAAATAATGCTTTTGATTTAATAAAGAAGATTTCTAATAAAAAAATACAACAGGAACAATTTAAAAAATCAGGCGTTTATAAACTGGAATGTAGTAATTGTGGAAAATTTTACATTGGTCAAACACGTAGATGTTTTCAAAAAAGGTTCAATGAACATATTCAGGCTTTAAATTCAAAAAATACTACTCAAAAATCAGCGTTTGCTGAGCATTTAATTGAGAATAATCATAATTATATCAATATAAATTCTAATATGAAAATATTAAGCATTGGTAGTGAAAGTAATAAATTGAATGTAAGAGAAGAATTTTATATCTATAAAACTGCAAAATTGAATAGTAATAATTTAATAAATATAATCCAATTTGACTTGAATAATCCTATTTTTGATAAAATTAAAAGTGAATAAATAAAATTTAAAATTTTGAAATATAAATTTAAATTAATAACTTTTACCAGAAATAAATTAGTCATATGAATTTAAGCATATGTTCTTTTTATATCAATTAGTAAATAGTTATTGAATTTTATTTTATTTTAGAACCTGAAGATGGTGTAATATATCACCGAAACTAGTTGTTCAACTATTTTAAAGTTTTTAAAAATAAAGGGTGCTATAATATTTATTTTGTTTTATTAATAGACCGTAAGCTATGTTAGAATGTATCATTGCGTGGTAAATGGCTACTAAACCGTTAAGACCGCACACATTGGACCGAAATAGCACATTTGAGCACACAATGTCCAATGTGTGCGGTCTTAACGGTTTAGTAGCCATTTACCACACATTGATACATTCTAACGCCTAAGAGCATACAGGCCTGGGGATATTTTTTTAACCACATGACAGACGTGATTGTTCCATGACAGGTGTTCATCTATCACTAATCCCAGGAATTTTGTGGTATTCATTTGCCCTAAACTTTTAGCTTGAAATTTTATTTTCTGCTCTGGTTTGTTGAGAACGGGACCACTACCGTTTTTTTGTGATTCTGGAGAAGATTTCGGCCATTCAGAAAATTATTGATGGCTGCTAGACCATTGGCTGATGTTTGCTCCACTTCCTGTACTGACTTACCCGAAAAAATAATATTAGCGTCATCCGCATATAGGCAAACAGTTGCCTGTTCATGGATAACCTTAGGTAAACCCTTAATGTGGCAGAGAAATAATAAAGGGGCTAAAATCGAACCTTACGGAACGCCGTATTAAACGGGCACTTGCACACACACCGATTTTACCGGCCGTCCAAATTCCAATAGTGGCGCGCAGGCGAGAACGGGACCTGGCACACACGCCGACCGCTGATCGGCGCCGGTAAAATGCCGACGAGCAGCCGGCCACTGCCACTGTGTTCCACCGGTGCCGGCGATACAGTGGCGCCCGTGAGTAAATACAGGCTTGCACACACACCGATTTTTCTCCGACCGTCCTTGCCAGTTCTCGCTACACCAACCTCCATTCCAGTCGACTGTTCTGCTCTTTTGATAGTTCGAGGTAATTACGTTTGAAATGGGTTACAATGATAACGATATCCTTATATCGTTAGTGGAAGCAAGACCTGTGTTGTGGGATAAGACTTTGGAAACATTTAAAGACCGAAGACCAGGGATGCATGGAGAGAAGTTTGCTGTACTCTCAAAAATTATTTTGAGGATCTAGAGGATACAGAAAAAAATGCATTTGGTCAGTAGTTTCCTTTATTTTACATTTTATTCGTCATAATTACTTTTTACTATTCATATGGCTAGAATATCAAACAACAACCTGAAGCAGGGTATCTTCCCAGACGGTTTTAAAATAGCTAGAGTTTTTCCACTTTTTCTAGAGTTTTTACAAAAATGGTGTCAAATCTCAAAAAAATAACTATAGACCCATTTCCCTTTTAAGCAGATCTTCAAAACATAGAAGCCATAATTCATTGTAATTACCAATAATTTATTATCAAATAAAGATCCCGTAATCTGCACTTAGTGTGTGGAAATGGAATCATCCGGTATGTAAAAAATCAGGCGGTTAAAAATCGGCGGTCCAAAATCGGTGTGTGTGCAAGTAGCCGAGTCTCATTCGAGAATGAAAACATATTTTGTTTCAACTGTTTGAACATAGCTTGCTTATTAATACCCTGGGATACGTGTTATATCGCCCTAACACGGCGGCGTGAAAAGGCCTTACAGTTGCCATGCGGGATCCTTAAGCCTCGTTTCCATTACTACAGATTTAACGCAGCAACATGAATATACTGGGGTTATAATAGAAAGCTATAATAGCCAAGTTATAATAGAAAGCTATTCTCATTCAAAGCCAGAAATTAGGAAATTTTTACCTCATAATTTTATATTATTGTCTAATCAAAGTTTATGCTTCCGTTTGTCAAAACATGCTTTGTATAAAAGCTATAGCTCTTTCAAAGACCTTGAAAATGATGTACCGTATCATAAGTCATACGTTTTCGATGTCCTGTTTATAATCTTAATTGTCCGTTAATCTGCACAATAAGTTTTACCGCGCTAGATGCCCATTCAAGTAATACTATCACCAACAGGTGGTGGTTTTATGGTGACCAACTGGTCAAATGCAAAGCAATTTGTTATCGTGTGTACGGTACCTGGAAATCGTTTTAAGATAGAACAGTCCACCTGGTCTCAGGTTGTAGAGCACAAATTTACGCCCAGAGGGATTTTGAATCATAAATTTAAAAAATGGAAATCAATATATAGTTGATTAAAAATAGAAATTCCTCCAAATTTCGATTATCCGAAAATGTGACTCGTTTTTGAAAAATTGTAACCAACTCAGGAGTCAATGGAGATAGAGAGCTCCTGATTATTTCATTATACTCGAAATTTTATTATCTAAAAAAGGCGAGAGTAATGTTTTCTGTCGATTTTTTGGCACTTATAAACATCACAATTAATTCCAAAACATTCTTGAAAGTTGATACAACATTTCCTCAGACTACGATAACGGATTCGACGAGGTCTAGATTTCATAGAGATGAGATTATAGAGGCAGACTGCTCGTAAAACATTTTTCTTGACTATTAGAACAAATAATAAATTGGTTGTTGCTTTTTCACGATTTTCTATATGCTATATTATAAGAAGGCAATTCAAATATGAATTCATTGTAAATAGATTAAAATGCAACCTACATTTTTTTAATTCTTCGCTACGTTTATTGCACTTAGGTGATCATATAATTTACATAATGCAGTGATCCATATTTTAATGTTAATGGTCCATGATATTATACTCGTATTAGTTGGTTCTCAAAAAGTTTTCTGTACTAGCGTAAGAGTGCGCATGGATTTTGAGCACTATTTGGCCCTTATTACATCAGGACACCAGTGGTGAGCAAGAATTCAAAATGGTGTCCCCGTGGTATCCGATAGGTGTCTCACTCAGGCACCAAAATCTGATTGCCCAAAAAACTGTTATCCCTATAGTGTAATGAGCGCAATGAGAACTTCTAATAAATTTGAAATTCAGCAATTCAATTGAAGATAGTGATATTGGTGTCTTAATTTAATAAGAGTCTAACACCCCGTGTTACATTGGGACAGGGACACCAAGTGTCCCAGAGTCTCGAAACGCCTTCACACTCATCTTGGACAGAATTTGTAAAAACTGAACTTTAAGAATAAGTTAGTACAGACCTGTTTGACGTTTCAATGGAAAAGTCATACTTGAAAAACTTATTTTCAAATCAAATTTTATTGTCTTACGACACAAAAAACATTAAATTGAATAACATTATTTCATTAAAAGAATGAATATTTCGAAAAATGCTAAAAAGGTTTTTCCTGTTTGGAGTGTCCAAGTATAAGACTAATTTGTTGGACAGTTGTAACTAATTGAGATTTAATTTTTTTTCCTGAGGGTGAAACCTATAAGCTCCTAGCTTGTGTGTGGATTAGGGGGAGTTTGATGTTACGAGAAGTGGGATCCACTTGATTCACCCAACCAACGAGAAGTGTATTTTTAAATTGTTTTTTATTATAAATTGTATTTAGCAAAGTCGACACAAGTTACAAAAAAAGTCACAGTCACCCGGCCAACGGGAGTAGCAGGAATCAGCTATAACTTTATATGAACGGGCCGTGGAGTCAACGGTTTCCTCTCAACATCAAAAATATCCAGCTATCTAAAAGTTAAAAACACAGTCAAACTTGTGTTTTAGTTGGTTTATCAGGTTCAGTTTCATATCTAATCGCTCAGATAAGATGAGCTGCGTTCGCTCGTTCTCCCGTTGGAATGGTGACCACTTGAGGCCAGCTCCACTAACTGATCTTTAAAATCACATTGGTGTTTCAAGACTCACGTAAAACTGAAGGCAGTCGAGTCTTATCTCCTTCCATAACTTACAAACAAGCTTAGGTCTAATGTGGACTCAATTCCAGTATAAAACTAATGATGATTTATTAATTAAAGCACAAATTCTAAGTTTCAGGTTTTGCTATTTTTGTCTGTTCTAAAACTTCCAATACGTACCTGATTTCTACAATTTACGACAACCCTAATGAATAATTTTATATTCAGAAAAAACTATCGACCAAAACAGCAAGTTCTATTTTCTAATAATCAAGGAAAGCACCCTTTGAAACTTGAAAAAGTACATGTATGCGTTCCCATTATTTTCCAAATACAGTAATTATTATAGTCAATAGTTTTAGTCACAAACTATTAGGAGGCTCTATTTATATCCGAATCTTATTGGTACTTACTTATATTTGAATAGAGCACCAACAATATTATAAAATTGAAATTTTCAATCTATCAATTTGCAATCTTCCACAATAACCTAAAGATAACAAGCATTTCAGGAAATTATTTTCATTTATTTTATTATTTTAAATTATTTTGGTACTGTACTTCTTTTTATTTTTGTACGTATTTATTTATTTTTATAATTCTATACCCAGAATATGGAAAAGACGTGTAGGCCTATATCCATTTTAATTAACTGGTAGTCTTGAAAGGGTCATTTTAAATATTCCATTTGTGAATGTCAGTTGATAATGCTATTCAACTTTCAAAAAAAATTGAGATAGAAAAGTTGATTGAGTAAAGATTGATCTCAGCTATCATGACTGATGGTTCCTGTTCCCTCAGCTTGATATCGTATCTGAATCATTGATGTTTGGTTCAATTTTGAGAATTTCACCAACAGTTTGCATATTACTTCTCAACTTGTTAGATCAAATCAAACACGTTTGAGACAGTTTTATTCATCAACAATTTATCACTTCGAGCACATTATATTATAATGGTACCGGTATGTAGTGGGTTTTCTCAATCTTATTTTAATTATATTGCATGAGATTCGGCCCATTGCATATTCTGCAGAATGATATGATTGCATGTCATACTTATAAACAATGACAAATTGCTTATTCACTTTTAATTGAAGGACTGACTATAAGCTACTTCTGGAATTTTTATCGACCTTTCCTAAAGCACCAATGGTATCAAATCAATATATTTTAATCACTGCAATATCATATTAGTCGAATAGAGTATTGCAATACTTCACTTAGCATGTTTTGACTTGTAGACAATGGTTTCATTATAACTTTACTTGAATCAGCAAACAAAAGTCGAATAAAAATAATGCTAGGCGATCTGCATATAATTTCATACATTGTTAGCTTACCTTGATTTGTTTCTTGTGTTTTAGAAGATGAATCCTAATAACAGAGGCTCGGGTATGAGGAATTCGACTCCATATGGCAGGCATCATATGTCTAGCAACTCGCATTCTCACCCGCACCCGCACCCTCACCCCCGTTCGGCACATCACTCGCGGTGGCCAGTCAATCACGTATCTTATGCCAAAGATTTTCAGCATTTTTCTCAGGGGTAAGTTTTTTATTTGAAAATTAGTCATTAGAAAATAGAATACAATCTTCCAAATTATCCTCCTCCGAAATATTTTTTATTCAATACTTATTTATTCATTCCATTGACAATCACAAATTATTGATCAATCCTCCAGAAAGTTCCAATAAATTTAAAGCTTAAATTCTTGAAAAAAATTTTAACCAATGTAAATATATATTCGTAATATATTTTTACAACTTGTTCTAGTAGTGCCTTGCAGCAAATCTTTACTTGGTGAAATCTCTGAAGAACAAGGAGAGTTTTAGATTCTTTCATTATCATTATAAAGTATTATTTTATCATTGTAAAGTATACTTACACTGCCGTCACTGTATATCTTGGAGATCTGTTCATACGTTCACAAAAACCTACCAAACTTCACCCGCAATAATGAAATCCACAGTTACAATACAAGGCACTCAGCCTCCCTATCAGTGGCTGCTCATAGAACCGCCATGTTTGAAAAATCTCCGCAATATATGGGCCCAAAAATATATAATAGATTACCTCAGGATATTAGAGACATGGCGGACTTACGAAGATTCAGAGGAATGTTAAAGAGGCTGTTACTTGAAAGGCCATACTATTCTGTGGATGAGTTTCTGCAGGAGTGATATATTATTGTTCCTTGTCTTTGATTCTTCCCAGGTCCTTGTACATAGGTAATCTTGACTAACTGCCTTTTTATATATACTGTATATATATATTTATTAATATTTCATGTGACTATTGTATAATTACAGTATTTTAATGTATTATGATATGTGTTGAGAACCTCCTTTAGGTTGCTCTTTTTGACTTATCCCCAGTCTGATTATTCGGATGTTTGGGATGCAATAAAAAATAATAAAAATAATAATCAAGATCAATATCAAATATTAATTATCACGCCAAAAACTATTGTAATTTAATTATGATATTTTGTTTGTACAAATATTTCTTGTATTTGGCAATAAATTCATTGTTCATTATTCATCCATCTTGTTTTCACTATTATTATTGCTATCGTGTTTCATGAAACTTTGGAGTGAGGGGGGGGGGCACTCGCATTTTTTGGTGTGGCGGCGTCCGTTTTGTGCTGGTGTTGACAACCATGTTTCTGTCATTTACCTGTTGGCAGCGCCAGCGCGAAGCGGACGTCGCCGCATCGCGGAGTGTGGGTGTTTTTTCGCTTTGGGGTTTTATGGAATGCGATGGTAATGAAAAGAATTATTGGCTTATTGCAATTCAAGATGAGTTTCTCTTATGAAATCATTATTTATAATGGAAGTCTAAAGGATGATGGATAATGGATTATCTATTTAAATTATCAAGATAACATTATCCTCAAGATAAATATTATCGCCACCAAATATAGTGATCTATATCAAATAGGCCAGTTAATTAGAACCTTTCTTCATGAAACTGATAAATTCCTCTATCACTCTGAATTTTATAGAATTATTGAAATTTGGATAACTTCATGGATAGAGCCAGAATTCTTGAATTTATCAGAAGAGATTGTAAACTTTTAGAGATTTCTTAGATATTTTGTAAATTTAGGCTCTTAAAATCGTCTTCCCGTATGAAACTTCCATCATAATTGAAGAGTTTCAGAATGTATAAAAACTCAATAAAAAATGAATCAATAGATATTATTTTTCTTAATACAATATGGTAGGGCTACCCTACTGCCGTATTAATTCTTGATTACATATTTTTCATATTTTTGTATAATCATACAAAAAAACCTTTTTTAATCCAGTTCCGAATTATATTCAATAAATAGTTTATGATTAAGTCAGAGAAAGTGTTATCATCTTGCAAAAGCTGATAACAACTGAATTCACATAAACTTACATACTCGACAATAATACAGTACCACCAGGTGCAACTGTGCTAAAATATTATTCTCATTCGGATCTTAGAATTTTTTGGATCTACATTAACCAACTATTTTTCATTGTTTTTTGTTTTGTAGTGATTGTGTTGTTGACAAAGATTCAGTTTGGAAGCAAGGCCATGTGGGAAACCAGAGTCCCAGCCACTTCTCATCCGAATCTCCGGAAATCAGGCAGGTCTCCCCTCCTCTCCATGTCAATATCCGCGGACAGGTAAGTTGGTTACAGTTAGCAAAACATTTTCAGCTCATCATGAATCGTTGAGAAAGTTACAACAATTTCTACTTAGATGGCTGTGTCATCTTAAAACGACTGCAATCCACCTTTGATTTTTATTTCCACTTGATCAACATATCAACCTTGAATCATCCATTTCTTCTGATAATTTAAATAATAATTCAATAATAATAGAGTGTAATCAACTTAAGATTCTACTGCACACCCACCTAACAAGCTGAAAAGTAAGCATATTGCTTACACTCATACCTCAAGAATGGATTGAACTATTTCCTTGAAAGTTCGTAGGACTCAACTATATGCTTTTACAGAGAGCATACGCTTTTCATAATTTCATTATTTCTTCAAGTTTTTCTTATTTTAGCTATTTAAACATGAATTTGCTATTTTGGAAAAGAAGCATCGAGAAACGAATTTGAAAAAACAGTGACCTTTAGAATAACAACACAAATCTAAATCCGTTTGAATTTTGTTCAAATTCCTAATAGTTTTGCAATAAACTGAGTCGTTAAATTGCAAATTTGAACCAAAAATGAACCGTTACATTGCCAACCTAGTTCGAGGGTTATTTTCCAGAGAGCTCTACTGTTGAAACGTAACCCCCACCACCTACTACTTACATACTAAGACTGCCCAGCAGTGTATCAATGAATGAATTGAATGAATGACCACAAGAAAGAGTGGGAATGGGAGGGGAATAGATGAGAAGTCTGTTACACTCTCTCTGTCTCTCAATTCCAGCTAGCTTTTGCCATATCCATGCCATGTGTGACTTATTAGTTCGTTGAAACGTGACAGTGACAGTTCATCCAGTCATTTGTGATAAGTTACTATGGGTTTTCATTTATAGAAACGTTTTGCCTTGTTTATTCTAGACAATCCTGTTAGTGAATAATACTTTTTCTATTCTATTCCTATTGACTTCGAATTACGTGAAATGTTATAAAAATGTTGAAGTGCATGCGACCAAATTATTTATCATAAAAAATGGACGAAACGCCGAAGCCTCATCAAAGTCGCCGACGCTTTAGACACAAAAGTGGACGCAGATTGAAACTTAGCGCGAAACCGCTTAAACGAAGAGGAACAGCGTTAATTCAATACTGGGCTTCCAAAAGGTAAGCTAATATTTGATACACATCCATAATTTCCTTCATCAAGAACCATAACAATCAATATATCTCCATTTGTAATTTGAGTAATAAAGCTTCAATTCTCAATCGAATATACAATTATACATGTCAACGTTTTTAGAAATATTGAACAGTTTCACGATTATATGCTATGAAAGCTCAGGGAACTTGGAAAACACCCATTCAAAAAATGTCTGGAGTATGGGAGGATGAACGAGGAGGCTGCTCTAAAAAAAGTTAGTGAGAT
Organism: Nilaparvata lugens; assembly: GCF_014356525.2. Classification (NCBI taxonomy): domain Eukaryota; kingdom Metazoa; phylum Arthropoda; class Insecta; order Hemiptera; family Delphacidae; genus Nilaparvata; species Nilaparvata lugens. Next base: position 30,146,191 of record NC_052507.1, read on the forward strand.
AGCTGGACAAAAAATTTTGAAATGTGGGCTATTCATTGATGCCGATTTTCCATTTCTGGCAGCATCACCGGATGGATTATTAGAAGATGGGCATGGTATTGTGGAGGTCAAATGCCCTCAGACAATAAAGGACCTACTCCCAAGGGAAGCAGCAAAGTTGAAAATATTGAAATTTTGCAAAATTGAAGATACAAATATCGAATTGAACACAAACCATAACTACTACTATCAAATACAGGGACAACTCCACATTACGAAACGTCAGTACTGCTTATTTTGTATATGGTCGCCAAAGGGGACAGAAGTTGTTACTGTATACAAAGATGAGCAGTTCTGGAGTTCGAAGATTCTTGAACAAGTGAAAAAATTTTATATGGACTGTGTATTGCCGGAACTTGTTGATCCTCGACACACGCGTTCAATGCCAATTCGAAATCCAGATTGGATTATTGAGGCGCAAGAAGCACGTAAGAAGAAATAATGATGACACAAACATAACTGGAAAATAAAAACAAATATTGTCACATACCACTTATTTATTATTAAAACTTACATTAAAGTATTATTAAAGTAATACTTTATTAAAGTAAACTTACATTAAAGTAATGTACCTAGGTTTCATAATGGCCTAGGCTTACATTACTTTAATGTAAGTTTTAATAATAAATAAGTGGTATGTGACAATATTTGTTTTTATTTTCAATTATGGAGAAATACCACAACATCTCCTCAAACACAATCAATTATACAAACATAACTATTCTTCCTTTTCTCCTTTTATAGTAGTAGTTATGGTTTGTGTTCAATTCTATATTTGTGTCTTCAATTTTGCAAAATTTCAATATTTTCATTTTTAACAAAGTCATTTTTCATTGTTCATTGCACCGGTAAGGGCATTTGTGCAGAGAGAAAAAGAGAAAGAAACGAGTGAGAGCGAGGAGGAGAATGAGAAGATTTAGAACGGAAAGAGTGAGGAGAAGTGGATGGAAAAGAGGGAGAAGAAGAATAAGGGGAAAAGAAGGAGTAGAAGGTGAAGGAGGAATGAGGAAAAGATTAAAAAGAAGGAGGAATAGGAGAAGAAAGAGGAGAAGGTGAAGAAGGAGGAATAGGAGAAGAAAGACGAGAAGGTGAAGAAGGAGAACAAGAAGAAGGAGAACAAGAAGAAGTAAGACTTATTATTTCTCAAAATTCACGTAATATTGTTTGAAGACCATCAAAATATTTTATCGTCTTATCTGTCTCAACTTCCGCTGAAATATATATTTAAAATACATAGAAAAATATTTTCAATTACTTCTTTTATATTATTTTTTATTATTAATAACACTTTTTTAGATTAATTTTTCCATTTTAAAACAAGTAATGAGTTTGTACTTCTCGCACACATTTTGTGTTTGAGAAAACTCACAAAGAAAAGTTTTCTTCTGATATTGATAAATTTGAAGTTGTAGGGTAGGTATAATAGTGGCTTCAGTTTCTAGTGTAATAGTAGTTCTAGTAACAGTATAGTGTATATTTATGTGATATTGAATTCCTGGGCTGACTACCTTTAGGATATAATTCAATTATCTTCTGACTTATTGTAGTTTATCAATGTAAATTAATAATTAATCCTATTCTATAAAACTAATTTACATTATCTAGCATGTTTACTTGAAGCTACACAATTTTTCCAACAAATCCGTCTAAATTGATTAAAAAATAGCTGGTGAATGCAGCACTTCTAGAGGCTTTAATGTTCCAAGAAAATGTTTAACTGTTATTTTTATTCTTTTTTCTATTTATTTTATTTATATATTTTCAATTTTATTTATTTATCCATTACTATAATCTTTTTGTTCTAATCTTTTCCATACTGTAATCATCTTGTTCAAAAGAACAATTTCATTCTTCCCAAACAGGTTCTGTAACCTATGGGTTATTTCCAATTATTTCATTTTATTTGTATATTTATTTATTATTGATTTATTGTTAATGCAAGTTTGATTTATTGTAAACTGCAGCCTATGTATATTGCTATAATGCTAAAAATTCGATTTAGATTTGACTTGAATTGTACAATTGATTGTAGATTACAAAACTAATAATTTTTTCAATGTATTATTTTACGGAAATAAATTTTATTTGAATTTGGTTTTTTTTCCAATTCAGAACCTGACAAGAACTTAGCTTATTTTTAAATTTACAAATGCCTGTTATGAAAGATTTTTCGTTACTCGCTCATTTACAAGGCCAAGAGTCATCAATATAAATAATTATTTTTGTATAACAGATTTATACATACTGTATAACAGTTATAGGCCTACTGATATAATAGAGAATCTAGCAATGATTTTGTTCAAATTGGTGTGAAATAGGTTGGAATGTTGCATTTCAAGATACGAGCAGCACTCATGAGAATAGCTTTGTCCCTTTTCTAGCATTCAATAACGTAGTAGCCAAATATACTTTGTCGTCGTGTCTTGGTTGGAACGTGACTCATTGTTCCAGAACCAGAAATCATGAATGGAGACAGAGGTTTTTGTCATTTCTTTCTCCCTCCTTTTTGTTGCTCACTTGTAGCAATGGTCAATTGGTGGGGGAGACACTTCTAGAATTCCAATATGTCTTTACTCCTCCAAACGAACTCTCTCCAGCGCTGAATCTGTCATAGTGGGAAGTGGCGGAACTAAAATACGAAATTTCAGAGGTGTACAGTAGAATCTTAAACTTTGTAAAACTACAGCAAAATTGTGTGTTTTATAATACATTATCAAGATTAAACAGTAGAGATTATTCAACTATATTTTCAATCAATGGTATTCATAGTCCAGTCCATTCAATACAGTCACATGTCTGAATTCTAACGAATCAAACAGAGGGATCAAATATAACAGACAGAAGGATTATTTGATATAATAAACTCCAATACAATATGAATGTAATACTAGACTAGATAAATCTTTGCTGTGGATGATTCAATGTGTTATTTTTCCAAAGTAATGATTTTTCAAAAAGACTTGGTCTTGCTTTCAGGTATCTGATAACGGGCTTGGCATGCGAGGAGGCCCACTGCTCAGTCTGAGTCCAGGTGTCCTCGGATCGAATCCAATGGATGGCGGAAACCGATCAGCATTGGGTATGGATTTTTCACCACGTCGTAATGGAGGTTAGTATCCAATAAAAAATTGATTTAAAAATAACTTTCTACTCCACCTACTATCTAATGTCTGTCTTTCTCTACTCTCTGGAACATAATACTAAAGTATTTTTCCCCTAATGTACAAATAACTATTCCATTTAAATTTTTCCTCCTTTTTTAATTGTCTAGATGTAGTCTCTTACAATTTTCATACTTGAAAGGCTGATTGAATTTTTTCAAATTCGATTAACTTTTGTCGAACATCAATATCATAAGAGAAAATTAGATTCAACATAGTAGCTCAAATTTGATATATTGCTAGAAAATTACACAATTGTTGAACCTATTCCATATAAGACTAAACTATATTTGAGTTATAAGCAAATAAGGTGGGGAAATCGCTTTGACGGGCGAAAATTTTTCTGGAAGTTTTTTGATGTGATATTGTTGTTCCACTTCTAGGAATCCTGTTTATATTAATTAGTTGAAAGTTTATGCTAAATTTGAACGATTGTGCCTAATTATAGAAGCCCTTTAGACCAAAAATCAAAATGTAGGCTGAAATCATTCGCAAGAAATTCATTGTTCCAAAACTATTTCGATTCGTTTTCGTCATAGAACTGATTGCAGATAAATCATTCTACTGCTTTTGAGCTTTTGTCCTTATAATCAGTTACTTAACATTAATCTGAGTTGAAAAAAGAATCATTTTTCTCTGTTGAAATACAAAATAGAGAACGTAGTTTTTATTTGTTCAGTTAATCTTGTAATATTGAAAAATGGGGATTCAATTCTTTTTGTAATATAGAAAAATGAGGAAAAAGGAAAAGTAATAGAAAAGTAACTCTGTAGAAAAGTAATCAAATTCAGCTGACTTGTAGAGCTGTAATGTATGGATTTTACTGTCATTCTGCCATCACTCTTGTCATGTCGTAAGAATTAATAGAATTCTATACGGTATTCATTGCAAATTCTATCAATAACATGATTGTCGAATGAATCAAGAATGTTTTTCATTTAGATTGAAAGTAATAATACACTTATAATAGTTACAAGACTATATCTTCTCACAATCTTTCAAGTTGGACTTACATTTTTTCTCACTCACTCTTCATACAGTGCCGGTACTTCTCTCTTGCTCTATGAACTATCTTCAAAGTAAGTACTTGTTAACGTTTCTACTCTTGTTTCCATTAGAGTGTACTATTGGTAGTGGAGATATCATTATACAGATTTTATAGAATTTTAGACTTGTTGGAATTTGCTTGTTTCTAATAATATATTAAACCCTGTTTATAGATATGAGGTTGAGCCCTATCCAGCTACAACACTCACCCCCTTATTTTCGGAATGGTGGTCAAGAAGATGGCCGCAAGGTGAGAACAATCATCAAACTAATAAAGGCAATTGTTCTGAAATTATTCAGAGATTAATTGATTCAAAGTATTGTTAAAGTAATTAGATTCAGTCAAAATTGACTCATTGAGTTGACTATGTTCATAATTTGGTATAGGATGTATATAGAAATGATTTCGCCTAGCTTTGGACAATGAATATTGATCGACATATATCTCAATGGCCGGTATCGAAGCCTTGCTGAGAGGAAGTTGTATGTTGTCATTCTATAGGAAGTAAAATACTACTTTATTGCCTAGGAAGTTGTATTTCGTCATTCTCTATGAAAATAAAATGATTCTTCTTCCAGCAACAGTATCATTAAAAAAATTATCCAATTCAAGGCTAAGATGCTGAAATTACAATAAAAGTAGCCTTTATTCATACAGGATTCCAAATTTTTTAATTCAAATAAATATAATACAACAATAGCCAAAGTGACAAGTTTGAAAAGATGGTATGAGAAGACTAACAATGTTTGTGGGGCAGAAATCAGGTTCAGTGGATTGTGTTCAAATGGATACCTAGTGATTTCCATTAGTGACTTCCAAGTGACTCAGCTTGTATTATGGTTGCATTAGGTGTTTGATGAAGTCTTTCGAAACTTTTTTGTAATATGAAGCAAAATAACTGACCTTGAAAGGGGAATAATTTATTATAACACGTTGGTCGCAAGATTATCTTTCCTATCTCAGGCCTCTACAGAAGTCAAGCACAGAACTAATCCTGTCTTTTGCTCAACCTGTATTGTATACTCAACAAACCTTAACCCCTTTATCTTCAAACATGTGTCTTTAGCTTTATTCATCAATTTAAGATAGTGTGAAAGAGAAATAATGATGACCAGTCTGTCAAAACTGTAGAAAACTGTATTCTCGACGTTTTTTCCAGAGTGAAAGCCCTAGTAGAAAACGACGCAGATTGTCGCAAATTTTGGATATGGCTCCAACGCCGCCTCCACTCTCGCACCCCGCTCCTTGGGAACAACGCCACCCCCGCCCACAGCACTCCCGCCCCCAGCGTCATCAGCCTTCAACTCGCTCCAGGGGCAGGTAAAACTATATTCTCATTTATTTTTCTTTGTTGAAATACAAAATAGAGAACGTTTTTTTGTATTTGTTTAATTAATATTGTAATATGAAGATTCAGTTCTTCTTTTAATATAGAAAATGAGAAAATTATAGTGTTTATTGGTAACTATAGACCAATCTCAGTGGTCAGTAATTTTGCAAAAATTTTAGAGAAACTCATGAAAAAACGAGTGATGAACTTCCTGGAACACAATGAACTGTTGTCTTCTAATCAGTATGGATTTCGTGTAGGTAGAAGTACAGAGGATGCAATTTTTAGGCTGTCAAAGTTTGTCACTGATAATCTGGATAATAACAGAAAATGTCTAGCAATATATTTAGATCTGGCAGAAGCGTTCGCCAGTGTTTCTCATGAACTGCTTTATAAGAAGCTGGAAAGCATTGGAATCCGAGGTAAAGTACTTGAATGGTTCAAATCCTATCTTCAAGGTCGTACACAAACTGTTAAGATTGGGGACCATATCGGCAATGGAACTACAGTTGAATACGGAGTACCTCAGGAAACCGTGCTTGGACCTATACTGTATTTTAATATTTGCCAATGAACTGTGCTCCTTGGACATCAGAGGAGAGATGGTAGCATTTGCTGATGATACAGCCATTATGTTCCGGGGATAAAAATAGAATAGAATAGATGTTTATTTCATCAAAACAATTTCAAAATACAATAATTACACTTTTTATCAATTGAATGACAATAGAAAGTACCATACAATAATTGAAATATTTTTATTATGGCAATACTATGATAGAAGTATATATAAACAGTAAATCACAAAAACATTTTACTTCATAGCACGTTTGTTGACTATATTACAATAATTCAACAAAACTTTCAAAATAAGCAAAATTCTAGCATTAAAATTAATTATTAATAATTATGATTTAAAAATAAATAGATCATTTCAGGCACAATGCTATTATCACTAGCCTCTGTATCAAATTACAAGAAAAGACAAACACTATAGATAAAATAAAATACTGACTTGCAAAGTGATTAAAATATCACTTGAGGGCAAGCAGGAGTCAGATATTAAGCTAATTTTCAGAAATATCATACATGCACACACACACACACAACACACACACACACACACACACACACCACACACACACACACACACACACACACACACACACACACACACACACACACACATACATTCATACATACATACAAAACAACTCCATTACTTCAAAGGCAGGAATAAACAATGAACAAGAACCCAATAAAAATAATTGTAAAAAATAATAATAACTTTAAAAAGAGAACAGAGCAATTCAAAATATTACTCACATCCGTTTATACTGATTTATATAATCACATTAAACCATGCATCAACTGCATCTGGAGAAAACTCCCAAAGCCAGGCTTGTACTCTTTTTTAATTTTTTCAAGATCTTATCTTCACGTATATCGAGTGGCAAAAGGTTGACAAATTTTGGCCCAAGAAACAGAAAACATTTTCGAAATAATGTACAAAAAAAGCAGAAATGAATGCGTTTGTCTATGCACACCAAACCAAGTATGACCTTCACCACAGCCTTTTGTAAAGTTACAATTGGTCTTAAATGGGAGATATAAGTTGAGGTCCAACATGCAATTCCATAGGATTGGAACAACTTATTAGAATTGAAGTGGCTTCTACTGTGAATAGATTGAAGAATAGTATTCCAACTTTATATTGGATAGTACAGGGCGATTTCCTCCTGTACTTATTCTGTGGTGCTGTTGGTAGTCGGCCATCACACAGTGAAGTCCACTTTATAAGGGCACTATTTGATTAACATTGGTGTTGCCCATTGTCTATCATTCGAGAACGCAAATAGCACTATCCTTTTCTACATCTGCAACGTTGCCAGATCGTTTTTTAACAATGAAGAAATCAATTAAAATTTTTTTAAAATTAAATCTCAATTATGGAAATCTATTAATTTATCATTAGAAAATATGTTTTCTTGACGAATAAAATATAATTGAAAACTGTGTTTTTTTTCAATTATGGAGATTCTCCACAATATCAATTCCTATTCAACAAATGTCATCAAGAATAAAAAATTATTGATCATTTTAAACAAGAATGAAAAGTCAATATTACAACCGGAATAAGGCTACCGGAATAAGCTATCCTCTATAGAAGGCAGTGACTAGGCAAATAATCGGCAATGTTGTTTTATTTCTCCACTGTCATTATAATGTGGCCCTTACTTATTATACCAGAATCCTGCTGCCAATCTTCAATGCACATGCTCAAAATCTGCCAAGGAGCAGATTATAATGGCAAATAGCAGATTGAAAATAGAGTTGAAGGTTGAAGATATTAACTTGAAATAACACAATAAAAAAGTAACGCAATAACAATTCACAAAAATCATGACTTTATTACAGTACAAAGAAAACCCAGCAGACGAAAAAACAGGAAACAGCACGCATTGATTGACTATATTTATTTATTTATTGGATAGAGTAAACAATACAGTAGTCGGAAAAGAAAAAACAGGCTACTGCCCAAAACTTCTTCAATTTCCTAATTTTGTCATTGTCTAAATATCATAGGTTATATGCATTTCAATTTATAGTGTATACACTATATAGGTTGCACACTATATATCATGGAATGAAGTTCCATGATGAATCAGGGCAGCCCAACGAGAATCAAGATTTGAGACTCCATTCTCAGTGCAATTCAAACTTGGGTAATTGTGATTGTCCCACCATAAAAAAAGTCAATAATAGTACTTGGGAATCATAATATTGATGAAAACCTTAAATGGGATGTTCATATTAAATACATATGTAGAAAAATGAGATATTTATCTTTTAAATTTTACCAAGTTAACAGAATTCTTAATAAGAACCACCTGAAAATGATGTATCATGCTCTAGTCAAGTCAATTCTGCAGTATGGCATAGTTGTTTGGGGAGGCTTTATTTATTTATTTATTTATTTATTTACAATGCAAATAACACTAATGTAATAACATTGAAAGATAAAATAATACGGTAGTCCTTGTACTATTTTTCTTCCAGATTTATAGGTGACAAAGTACAAGATAAGGTTAGAATTTCACATGTACAATTTTTAAAAAATTTTGGTCCAAAATAAACATTGAAACTATAAATTTTGAAATTGTCATATTGCTGAATTATTTGTAGCACAAAAACTGATAATTAAAACTATATTAAGCAAACCCAGGTTCTATCCAACGGATATGGTTTTTAGTGATTTTGAGGCCATGACTATACGTCAATTATAAATGAAAACAGTAATTGAGTACTTGATAAAATATAGATCCGATTTTCCTCTCACAATAAACTCTACACTTAATTATTATAATCTAAGGGCCACTGCTAACAAATATGTAACCTTTAACACTAATATTGAATGTATAAGGAGGCAGTTAATTTACATAGGCAGGTACTAAAATAATAAACCTCATTCCAAATCACTTTCTCATGGACAATAAGATCAGCGGAAAAATTAAACTGGATATAAAAATCTGGACATATAGTAATTTCTTCTTCCATTTAAATATATGACTCGAGATTTCTGCTCCAGCATTGTTTTTACTTTCCTTGCCCTATTACCATAGGTAAGGAAAGTATTGCTTTCCGAAAAAATTAAGGTACCCCAATTTCTAAATTTCTATACGTTTCAAGGTCCCCGGAGTCCACAAAAGTGGTTTTTGGGTATTGGTCTTTATGTGTGTGTGTGTGTGTGTGTGTGTGTGTGTGTGTGTGTGTGTGTAGTGTGTGTGTGTGTGTATGAGTGTATGTGTACACGATATCTCATCTCCCAATTATCGGAATGACTTGAAATTTGGAACTTAAGGTCCTTACAATATAAGGATCCGACACGAACAATTTCAATCAAATGCAATTCGAGATGGTGGCTAAAATGGCAAAAATGTTGTCAAAAACAGGGTTTTTCGCGATTTTCTCTAAAACGGCTCCAACGATTTTGATCAAATTCATACCTAGAAAAGTCATTGATAAGCTCTACCAACTGCCACAAGTCTCATATCTTTAGAAATTTCACGAGCTTCACCTCATCTATGCAAAGTTTGATTTCAGATTCCCAATTATCAGGCTTCAGATACAATTTGAACAAAAAAATTCAGGTGGAAAAGATTAAGCATGAAAATCTCTTCAATTAATGTTCAGTAACATTTTCACCTAAAATTGAAAATAAGCTCGAAATTCGATAAAATGTGATTATTTCATTGCAAACTGTTGGCAACTGTTGATTCTATTAGATCATTCACTATGAAGAGATAGCAGACCTCGTATGTCTCCAGCGTTATTGTCCTGTCACCAGCTGGCTCAAATCTTTGAATAGTAGACTTGAGATGCGCGTGTACACTAGCGTCTGGTGATTAATTTTCATAACGGCAAGGAAATTTGTGTGATTGCGCCACACCAGATTTTTTCATTATTTTTTTTTAATTTTTCAGTGGACTCGCTTACCTTCATTTTGAGTACCTATTCCTCTGTTTTCTTCCTTCCCCCCATTTCTCCCTTCCCTTTTTTCCTCATCACTTCTCTCTTCTCTTCTTTGCCTGCCTATTACATGGGAAACCATAGTTGGCTAGGTATCTTCCTCTCTTTTTTTCTCTTCAACACACCCAACCACAAATCATATGGTTTTTTATATTTGTAACATTTTATTGTATTTTATTTGTTTTGTAATTATTTGTTATTTTGTTTTGTGTGTTTTTAATAAATTGAAAAAAATTGAAATATATTAATATATTATAGTGTAGATGGGTGGTTTTTTCAGCGTTGGTCTTCGTTGGCCTACGCTGGGCCTCCGCTCGGAAAAAATCGGAGCGGTGGCCATAGCTGAAAAACCACCCATCCACACATTGGCGCTGGCCGATGTTGGCCTTTGTTGGGCCAATATGTAGATGCGGTATTAAAGAAGCTTTCAGTATTTGTAGGTTAACTTGAGGTTGTCTATGTCAGTGATTTGTTACGCCAAAAATCTTCTCAACATACCACAGCAATGAATGTCAACTGGACAATTCACATTATTTGTTTCAGCCCTCCAATAAGGCGATCTCGGTTCAGAGACTGTGGTCCAATCTGGGGACAGGAAAGCTTTTCTGTCAACCATCAACCCTTCCCTCAGTCCGGTCCAACCCATCAACCTTCTGTCATGATGGATGTAACTCAGGTAAACATCATTGTAATTCATAAATCATAATATTGTCTCACTAAACGAATTTATTTCCATATATAACAACGCACGAAATGTCATCTAAGTAGGGCCTAGCCTATAGTAATGTGAACTTGATCATTCATGAGGAAAGTCTACTTTTGAATTTTATCAAATAACTGATATGATTATATGCTTTGTAACTTCGTTTCTTCTTGTTCAAGATTCAATAATTATCCATATTTTTACATATATTTCTTATTCAAAAAGTTATTTAATACCAATTCATACTCGTATATGTGAAGTTTGGGTACCGAATTAGGCCGTCTACTGGAACCGTTTTCGACTAATAGCTTAGCTGAATGGGCGGTCAAATAAGTCAGCTGTAATGGACGCTCTTGAATTCATCTCCTTGTTGGGAGATCAGTTGGGACGGAAACGGCTCTAGTGGACAACGACAACCCTCCGGTCGAAAAGAGCTGTATCGCTGAATAAAAAAGCTTTAATTCATCGTGTGGATTCAATATAATTATGTGTATTCAAGATTTATTGCAGTTTTGTATTTATATAGACTCTAATGAAATATTGGTTTTACTTAGGCTGTACAATATTTTCTTGTAGAAGTCTTATCAAAATTTTTCAAAGGATAGTTGTTTGTCTTTTGTGCAATATTATCATGTATTCTTATCACACACTTTGTACTACTGAGTTTGATGTATACATAGTAGCTGGTGCCTTGGTCAAACCTTGTCATCTGTGTTTCTGTTGTCTTCTATCACCCCCATTAATTCCCTAGTTTTCTTCTCACATTGTATTTTATTATTTAACTGAGTACAGTTGTAGTGATACGCTATTCGTCCTGTTATTTGTTCACGTTGATCTACATCTTAATTTAGGCATCACATTCTAGTATGAATCAAATCAGTCTTATCACTTGCTCACTCTGCTTCTTTGCTTTGTTGGTAATATGATTGTTGGAGAATTTTCTTTGTAGAAAACAGTTTCATTTCCAATAATTGTTAGCTTAAATATTTTTTGCAGTCCTTTCACCCACAACTGCTGTTCACCACTGTCCTTGTTTTCTTTGCTCAATTATTAATTATCTTTTCTTTCACTGTCCTTATTTTCAAATTTTTCTTTCCTTACTTTCCATTCTTATAATGTGAAAATGCTTTCTTGTTTTCCATGTTTTTGTTTAATTCTGAGATGATTATTTTTTGACGGCTTGGTAGGATTATAGAGCAGTATGGAGAATGGTTGGTTTAATGTTGTTATTTGATGTTGGTTTTTGAGAAGGCATGGCAACTGGAAGGTTGTAGCAGTGTCACCTACTTGTCTTGTAGTGCCCATGTTTAGTTGGCCTTCTCGATTTCAGGTTCCTGTATCTTTGCCTTTATCACTGTACTCAGCGCCCCACCTGACCGTCTGCCAAGGGGCAGCCGGCCCCACCCCGCCTCCTCACTGCCAGGTTCATACTATTTATCCTACGCAGTTCCAGACGTCCTGTCAGGTTAGTTGAAATGTGCCTTACTAAATCCAGGAACCTTAGGAAGGGTTGAAATCGTATCTATGGTCGTGGGTTCGAATCCCGCCGGTTGGCATGGACGTTTTATCATCTCATCAAATCACCCACGCACAAGCTAAAAGCTCATGTGGGCATAATCCGCAATAAAAATAATAATTTAAAAGTAAACCTAATTGAATTGCAGACTTGAGAATACAGTAAATGAATAAATATGAATACAAGTAAACGTTTTTATTGTACGGTCGGATGAGATTTGACACATGTTAAACGAGCAGCATGCTGAGACGCTTGGATTTTTATTCATTAGTGAATCGACTTGAGTATTGTATTATATTTTTATTTTTTGTACGAATCTGACTACAGTTTGTATGTTTGGGAATAAATATTAATTCTGTTAACAAGTTCATTCAACTGCAGTTGGTTTCACGCTAAACAATTTATCACTTTAACATTAACTTGAATGTCATAGTTATTAACTAACTAGAAAGTGTTACGTTCAGTATAGAGGGAGACGATATACAAAAAATGGGATGTAGAGGGTGAAGACAAAAAACAGAGGACCGAGAAGCGTGGAGAGCTGTAGTGGAGGCGGCCAAGCCGCACTTTTGGAGCTCTAGTGCTAAAAAGTTCGGTATTGAAACATTTTTCGATTAAATTTTCCTATTGAACGATAAGTATTGTTAATTTTCTTATTTATTAGTTGCTATCATCAATTCAAATCTAAGATAATTATTGTTATTAAGTATTTTAATCGATCTGTACTAATTGCTCTGAAGAACTGATTGAGTTCAATTTGTCAATTTAGTTTTTGAAAATGGAAAAAATCGACATTTATGGAGGTATATAATGAAGAAATTATTGTCATGCATATGTTATGATAAAAAATCAATTGAACGCTTCTTTGAAATGTAAAGCAATATATTTTAAATCAATAAAGTTCGAAATTTGATAATGACATAATAGTTCGTGCAGTGTACGAATTTGATATTCTTGGTGTATCAATTTCACTAAGGTACTTATTAGGCTTCCTACTTCTACTCTTGATGGCTTATTCCTGTGGCTTCAGCTCATTCATTTGTTGTCCCTTTCAAAAAGTACTGTAAATTCTTTGTACTGAAAAAATCATTAAATCTTCAAACAGCGAAGTGAAGAGAATTTGTGAATTAATAATGAAAATGTTCTAGTAACTTATCTTTTGTATAACTATTTAAAGATTACAGCAAACTTTAATTAATTGAAAGCTCGTATTTTAGGTTTCAATAATGAAGACTTATAAAAGAGTGTTATAAGACAATGTTCTCACTTATTTTTCCTAAAATATTCCATTGCACAAAATAATTGGAAAATATAAAAAAAACTATGTTTCTATCTTGACATCAATTTATCATCTAAGACTCCATTATAAACAATAATATTGTTAAACTTTAACTTATCACAAAGTCATGAAATTATTATGGAAGAAAGATTGGTGCATGTTACACTCAAAACACAAAATGGATACTTGTAGGTTTATCGAGGTTTACAGTGGAATGAAAAAACATGACTGTAATGGATATACGTTTGATTCAACTAGTGGGTACTGCTATTTCATCTGTGGAGATGAATTTTGCATGATACTATTCATTGATATTCAAATCGCTATTACAGTATATTCTGAATATTTATTTTTCTAGATCGTAACTAAATCTGCATACATTAAAGACAATTTTATTTTATGTATAAAATCAAATCAAAGTGAAAATAGTTATTTGTGTACCTATTGTAAGAGAGTCTAGTACCGATTGCAAATTATTTATTTTACGTTGATGCATTCAAGAAACTGATTCCTCTACTACCTATCAAGCGAGTTGCCAACCAATTAAAACTAGTTCATGAAATGTTTGTGATACAAAGTTTACGTAAAGAGAAAAGCCCAATCAGATTGTGACATGGCCCAGAGCCCAGAGCACTGGTGGCACAGGCGCAGAGCTGACGTGCTTCACTTTGGAACGATTGGTTTCCGGTTCGAATATAGATGGAGCCACTTTCTTTTGCTGAGAATTATTTAATTCAATGAAAATTATCCATGTAATTTTAATAAAATAGTATATGTAATATTATTCTATAATTGTATATTCTCCCATTTAATTTTTCTATCGTAAATATTTCCAGTTATGAAGTAAATTTAGTAGAATAATACTTTTTTAATTTTCAGCATGGAACTTTAAAATAATAATTCAATCTATTTGTGATTTGATGGACCCTTGCGGAGCACGGGTGTAAGCCACGGGTTACACCTACTACTTGATAAAATAGGTAGTGCTTATAAATAATTGATAAATTCAATCATAAGAAATGTTATCGTAAAATAATATAATACTGGGTGCGGCAGGAAGGGTGGATGTTTTTAGAACATTTAGAACATCGGATTGGGCCAGCTGAAGTGAAAATGTGTTCGGTAGATCATACCATTTTTTCTAGTCATTGTTTAATCGGCATCATGGATTCGTGGAATGTGCAACATCGTGTGTTTACTTACGACAGTTTTGTGCGTAATAATGAGAGTATCATTACAGTTCAGCGCGAGTTTTGTCGTCATTTCAATCTTGCGAGAAATGAAAGTGTACCCACTCGTAACACCATTTTACGTTGGGTAAAATAATTTCGTTCAGTAGGAACAGTAATGAATAAACGACCACCAGGGGCTCATCGCACTGTACGCACTCCACAAAATGTGGAAAGAGTTCGGCAAGCCATACTCCGTAGTCCTAATCGATTTACTAGGAGACATTCTTCTGAACTGAACATCAGTGATCGGTCAGTAAGGCGTATTTTACATGAAGATCTAGGATTTCATCCCTACAAAATGGCCATGGTTCAACAATTGAATCCTGGCGATTATGTAAAGCGGCTGAATTTTGCTCGAGAAATGGAGGCCATATTTGACCAAAATGAAAACATCACTTGTTTACGACAAATGAAGCACATTTTCATTTGAATGGTACCGTTAATCAGCAGAACTATCGTTATTGGTCAGATGAAAATCCAAAATTAATGCATGAGAGACCATTACACAGTCCCAAGGTGACAGTTTGGTGTGCTGTGAGAAGTATATTTGTTATTGGTCCATACTTTTTTGAAGACGACAACGGGACCACTGTAACTGTAACCTCAGAACGTTATAGACAGATGTTCACTGAATTCTTCCTTCCTGAATCAAGAAGGAAACGTATTCCTATCCGGCAAGTATGGTTTCAGCAGGACGGGGCGACAGCTCACACAGCAAGAAATTCAATGGAAGCAATTCGGGCTGTTTTTCGTGGTCGCATCATTTCTCGGTTTGGTGACATTGATTGGCCTCCTCGTTCTCCAGACCTGTCCATGTGCGACTACTTCTTGTGGGGTTTCCTGAAGTCACGTGTTTACCAGCATAAACCACGTACACTTCAAGAACTAAAGGGAGCAATTCGTGAGGAAGTCGAACAAATTGGCAGGGCAATGTTAGAAAGAGTACAATCCAACTTCCGAGAGCGGCTTGTAAAGTGCATTGCTGAAAACGGCCGTCACCTGTCAGATATTGTTTTCAAACATTAATTTTCTTAAATTGTAGAATAATGTGAATATTGTTCTGTAAATAAATGTTTTTTTATGCATAGGTAACGACATACTACTTTTTTGAAAACCGTTCATCCTTTCTGCCGCACCTTGTATGAGAATTATAAGAATGAATTTCCTCATATTTCAAGAATTCATCAGAATGAACAATTTGTAAATTATATTTATTTTATAAAATAAAAGCACACTTTAGGACTGATCCCTAAACGTTCGAGTTACAACGTGGAAACATACACATAAAAACTCTATACTTTTTAAATTACATCTACTTCGTTTTTGTGTTGCAAAACACGATGCTTTGTTTAAAAAGATTTAGTTTGTTCGTGGGGCATCTAAAAGATGGTTCCCAGCAACTTGCACTTGTCACGTGAAATGCTAGGCAAAATCTGACAATACTGCTTCGATTGTCCTTTCCTCCTATCAGAAGCAATCGCTTAATTGCCGGCCTGTGATGAAGCCTATTACCGCCGACCGCCAGCGACCCTTCAGCGACTTTAACCTATTGAAATTCATAGACTGTCGAAAAACGTTAACGTCAAAGTACCAGCAAATTGTGTAGGGTGTTTGTGACTTTGTATTATAGCCATGATGATCAGAAATAGTAGTCGGTACGGCGTTCTGGGAGATTGCCGAAGCATATTCCTGAGTACTCGCTTTTGTGCCTTGAATAATCTGATAATTTCAGCTCAAGTACCCAGAAAATATCAATCCATATGTGAGCAGAGGCTGAAAGTATCCTTAGTAAGCAGAAAATACTACCATAGAGGAAAGATAGCATAACGAGATAACCGATGGTAAAAGGCGTTTATGTTCAAAATTTCATTGTTTCAATTTCAACTCAAGCCGATAGTCCTAGCAGTTCTTTTTCGTGAATCTATGCTACACTGTTAGTCTCTCATACTGTGCCGTTCTTACACTCTAACCCGGCCAAAACAGTAATAATAGGCAGTAGTAGTCGACAGTAATCTGCTTGGAACATAAACGACCTATACCATGGGATATCCTCTTATGCTATCTTTCCTCTATGACACTACTTTCTGATGTAAAATATATGTATATATATATATATATATATATATATATATATATATATATATATATATATATATATATATATTGTATATTTTTTAATGAATGAATTTATAATAAATTTGAATTTGTTGAAAATGTTTTTGTTGTTTGTGCAGGTGCCTCAATTCGGCAACTGCCTGTCGCACCACCACGGGCCACCACATCACCACCCACACGCACATCCCCACCATCACCTGGCCGGCTTCCTGGGCGCCGCCCCCGGTCACAACACGCCGCCTCTCACGGCCGTGCAGGCCCCGCCGCCGCCTCCCTTGCCCATCGAGCTCGACCTCATCGTCGACCCCCACCACTCTCACCCCCACCACCATCACCCCCCGCCTCCTCCGCCCTTCCACTATGGCAACTATCCCCAAACATCTGTTGGACTTTATTCCCAAGTTCGATGGGACACCTGATAAAATTCCCAAATTTCTCAGATCCATTGAAGAACTTTTCAGACTTTACTGTAATGATGCTATCGAAAAAACTCAACGTGACCAGAACCACTGGCTTTTGTATACCGCTGCACTTCACAACTTAGAAGGCACAGCTGATAGCGTAGTTCAAAATAGTGAGTGCTCCAATGTAATCGAACTTATTCAACTCATAAAGAAACACTTTTCCGATAAACGTACTGTTCCAGACCTCATAGCAGAGATTGCTATCATGAAAACTTTTCAACATGAACATCCCCTTGACTTTCTTGACAGACTAAACGAAAAACGAACCAGGGTAGTTACTCGCTACAAATTAGACGGTGTATCCGGCGACTTACTCAAAAACCTTCTTGAACAACTTGACATGACACTTGTAAGGACACTTATTCACGGTGTTCATCCAACACTCGGAGCTCATCTCCAAGTCTACAAGCTTAAGAACTTGGACGAAGCCCGCGACACCCTTCGCAGTGATTGCAGTATTGTGCTAAATCAATTGAAACTTACGGAATCTGTGTCTGATAATGCAGTTATCAATCCTCAATTTCGGCAGCGTAACTTCTTTCAACCGCGATCAGTGTTTCCCCAATTCAGGCAGTATTCACCTCGAAGTTTCCAACAACCCTTCAAGCAAACTTTTGCTCCTTTTAACCAATATAGGTTTCAACACAACCAATTCCAACAACCTCCACAAATCCAATCTCAACAGCCTCAACAGAATCTAGTACCATTTAACGCAAGATTTCAGCAGTCTCAATTTCAAACTGTCCAACCAAAATCCTTCAACAGTAACTTTCGTAATTTCCAAGGCGGTGCACAAAACGTTCGACAGTCTCCAAATTGGAATTCTCAAAATACTGTCTCAATGCGTACTGTTTCAACCAATCGTAGTAACAACTCTGCACGGAACAATTCGTTCCACGATGTTCATTATATGGAAGGAAATTGCATTGACGAATCTAACGTAAATGTCACTCCACTTGATGAAACTAGTTTCGTTCAATCTATGCAAACTCAAATCGATTCTCTCACTTCAGCTGTAAACGAATTGGCAGACCGTTTTTTAGGATTAGGCCCAGCTCCTTCGGGGGACCCGCCAATCAGTTCGAGTTGAAGATTATCAACAAATCCCTCCCGTACTTTGTCGATGATTCTAATCTAAAATGGCTTGTTGACACTGGATCAGTGAAGAACTATATAAATCCCGCTATTGTACCACCTGATGTGACTAGATTTAAGGAAGAATTTATCGTGAAGACACCTGCTGGTGAAAGAAAAGGAGATGAGTATATTTTTATGAACTCGTCACAAGTGTTTCCAATGTGTGCTAGAATTAAGATGTATTTATTTGAATTTTCTAAGAAGTATGACATTTTATTAGGACATGAAACTCTAAGTGTACTCAATGCCAATGTTAATTTCAAGGATAAGACGTTAGATTATGATAATGGATCGAAAAAATTATTATTTGTAATGAATTCTAGTAGTAACGAAATTGAATTGAAACCAGGTTTTAATGTGATAACTGTCCCAGTTAGGTCTATTCCCAATGTAGGACGAGGATTGCTTAAACCTGTAA
The DNA here is from genome assembly GCF_014356525.2 of Nilaparvata lugens. NCBI lineage: Eukaryota > Metazoa > Arthropoda > Insecta > Hemiptera > Delphacidae > Nilaparvata > Nilaparvata lugens. The sequence continues at coordinate 30,165,163 of NC_052507.1, forward strand.
CAAATGATAAATTTAGTATTGAAGAAGGTATAGTAGATATAGTTAATGATGAATGTACATGTCTAGCGTTTTCTCATGAACTCATGACCATCAGTCCTGAACCCATGGAAATAGATGAGATAGAAACTATTTATGAGCCAACTAATGAATCAGTGACCGAGAGTCCCGAACATTTTGCATTAGTGAAGAATTTGATTTTTGAAACTTTGCGTACAGATCATATGAATGATGAAGAGAAAAGGGAGATATTTGATTTAGTAATTAAATTTCCCGAAATAATCAAACTTGAAAATATCCCTCTAGGGTCGACGAACTTACTCAAACACAAAATCAACACAGTTGATGACAATCCTGTATACACAAGAAATTATAGGTACCCTCAAATTTTCAAGAAAGACGTTCAAATTGAGATAGAAAAGTTGCTAAAGAACAAAATAATTCAACCCTCAAACTCCCCATACAACTCTCCAATATGGGTAGTTCCCAAGAAAATGGATGCTTCTGGTCAAAAGAAAATTAGAATGGTAATCGATTACAGAAAACTCAATGAAAAAACTATAGCTGACAAATATCCTCTACCAAATATTGAAGATCTATTTGGAAAAATAGGACGAGCTACGTATTTCTCGACGATAGATTTATATTCTGGTTTCCATCAGATTGAAATGGACCCAGAGTCTGTCCCAAAAACAGCTTTTTCAACAGAAGACGGCCACTTCGAATTTCTAAGGCTTCCCTTTGGATTGAAAAATGCACCCCCATTTTTTCAGCGTAATATGAACATACTATTTGCTAGAATGCCGAATGTTTTAGTGTATATGGACGACATAATTGTATTCTCTGACAATTTAGAGGAGCATTTGAAACATTTGAGATCCGTTTTCAAAAAATTGAAAGAACACAATCTTAAAATACAGCTCGATAAAACTGAATTTTTCAAAAGAGAATTGTTGTACCTAGGACATGTAATCTCAGAAGAAGGAATTCAACCAAATCCCGCCAAATTGAAAGCAATCAAAGACTTCCCGATTCCCAAAACCGAAAAACAAATAAAACAATTTTTAGGATTAACTGGTTACTACAGAAAAATGATCAAAAACTATGCAAAAATCGCTAAGCCTCTGACTCAAGCTTTGAAAAAAGATGTCAAGGTTGACATTTCTAATAAGGAGTACGTTAATGCATTTGAAAAACTGAAAACAATGCTACAAAACAGTCCAATATTGCAGTTACCCGATTTTTCTAAACAATTCATAGTTACTACTGACGCTAGCAATTTTGCTATTGGAGGAGTGCTTTCACAGATTTTCAATGGTAAAGATCTACCTGTTGCCTATGCTTCAAGGACATTGAACAAAAATGAGATCAATCTTTCAACCATAGAAAAAGAACTATTGGCTATTGTGTGGTGTTGTAAATATTTTAGGCCCTACTTATATGGACGTAAGTTTTTAATTCAGACTGATCACAAACCTCTCCAATGGCTTCATAGTATTAAAGAGCCAAATTCCAAATTGATAAGATGGAAACTTTTGTTAGAAGAATTCGATTTTGACATTACCTACATAAAAGGGAAAACCAACTTTGTAGCGGATGCTTTGTCCCGTCCTTATGACGTCACTATGATGGAAAATGAAGAGAATGGTTTTCGAGGTTTCGAGGATGGTTTTCGAGGTTTTGTGAATGATTTTCAAGGTTTGGAGAATACTAGTGATGACCCCCACGAATATGATGATATAAGTATAGACGATTTGATAAGGTTCAATACTAACACTGACGTACCCTCGATAGATAGTAGTACCTACGAAGATTTTTTTCAACGAATAGGTACATTAGGCGAGCGGAATGATAATACTGGTAATGATAACTTAGTAAATAATGCTAATCAAGGAAACTTTGTAAATAATAATGCTTATGATGACATTGATCGTGAGAATATCGTGAGTAATGATAATAACGATGACGAACAAGAAGCCGAGAACGATAATCGCAGCTTAGCTACGATACACTCGCAAGAAAGCTCAAATGAACAGGTAGTTATAGCTGATGATGATAAGTTGCTTAATATTGAGCATAACCAACTTATTCTTGAAAGAGGTGACCAAGCCCCTCAATTAAGAAAAATTTTTGGTAAAAGACGATTGACCATTTATTTTAGGAACGCTAACGATTATGATGACATGAAAAATAAATGTATTGAGTTTTTGAAACCAAAAACAGTATATGGAGTTTTCTGTTCGCGAGAAGGTGTTTTGTATGATGAGTACGAGAAAATTTTCAACAATTTTAAAAATGTGTTATTAGAAACGTTCGATTCGATAAAACTGAAAAGGTATAAGAAAATGAATTTAGATATAGTGGATACTGATGAACAAAAACAGATAATTTCAAATCACCATGAAGGAAAGACGTACCACAGAGGTATCAATGAAACGTATAATCAGGTAAGAAGAAGATATTACTGGCCATCAATGCTACGAGACGTAACAGATTACATTAACAAGTGTGCTGTATGCCTGAAAGTAAAGTATGATAGACAACCTGTTAGAGTCACATATAAAGTCACTCCTACTCCAGATAAACCATTTGAAAAACTACAAATTGACTGTTTCCAATACGATAAAATAAAGTTTTTGACAATGATTGATTGTTTTTCCAAACGATTAACAGTCCATCCCCTAAAAAGTTTGAACCAAATCGATATTCAAGAACGCCTGAATGATTATTTTTCATCTTTTCCCCTACCCAAAATTATACAAATGGACAACGGCCGTGAGTTTGACAATGCAGGTTTACGCGACTTTTTGAGATTGTACGGTGTTGAAGCATACTATGTCACTCCTGGACACCCAGACTCTCAGGGCTTAATTGAAAGAGCTCATTCTACGCTTATCGAAATCCTAAATGCAATTCAATTGGAGAATAAAAACAATTCAACAGAAACAAACATGAAACTAGCAGTTATAGCATTTAATAATACGCTCAACTCAACTCTGAAAATGACTCCCATGGAAATAACTTATGGCATATCAAACAATCCTTTTGTTAACAGAGTTACGGAAAGATTGGTGACAGAACAACAGTCTCACCAATATTTAGAAAGAATGAACTTAGTTCACAAGTTGATAAAGAATAAAATTGAATCCGAAAAACAAACACGCACTGAACAACTGAATGTCAATCGTGAAAAGGATGTAGAAATTGAAAAAGAACCTTACATTAAAACAACTTTTAACAAAAAAACTAAACCGAAATTCTTCAAAGTAAACTACAGTAAAGACGATAAACTAGCTACGAACCCTCGAGCAATTCAGAAACGCCCATTTAAAGTACACCCCAATAGAATGAAACGCCCCAAAAAACTGGTGAAACGAAAGAACTTATGTGTTACAGGACACGATGATACCAATCCTACTTCTCCTGTTGCTGGCCCCAGCAGCACCTTATGAAATGATTGATCTGAGCAAATCCTCCGGTGTTGCTCCCATTAAAATTCAGAACTCCTTTATTGTTAACACGACATACACATATGTTCATAAAATAAGTACTAGCTATTTAAGATTAGAATTAAGTAATATAGAAACATTTATTGATTTTTTAGCTAATAAGGATATTGATAAGAGTCGCCTAAGCATCATGAAATTAAATTTAAAGTATACGAAGAGTAAATTAAATCAAATCCAATCAATTAATTATAGACAAAAACGAGGCCTTTTTAATAGTGTAGGATCTGCACTTTCTTGGCTCACTGGTAATATGGACGCTAACGATAAGGAACGATATGATAAAATTTTACAAACTGTGCAATCAAACGAATACCATCTTAGTAATAATGTAGAAAAACAATTTGCTGTTAATCATAAATTAATGGAGGAATTCAACAATGAAATGAAAACAATACGATCAAATAATATGAAAATCAGTAATTACTTTAATTCATTGTATAATGAATCAAACAGAATCGAACTTAATCAGCAATCCTCATTGTTATTTGACTCTCTCTTGCTTTTAAATAATAAAATTTCTGATATTGTAACAAGCTTAGAATTTTGTAAATTGAATGTACTCCACTCGACTATTATTTCTCACGATGAACTTTTTCTCATGCACCGAAATTCGAATTTTAGCTTCATTTCAAACGATGTCAGTGTAATATGGAAACTCAGCAAAGTCCATTGTGCAATGTTTAAAGACCACATTTCTTATTTCATTGAAGTACCGCTACAGTCGGCAATTTATGAAACATTTTTCCTGTTGTCATATCCTGTCATTCAAGAAAATGAAATTGTAACAACAATTGTACATCCTTCTTTTGTACTCCGTAATGATAAATTATTTTTTGGAACTTGCGAACTTATCAATGATAATTATTATTGTAGTAATATAAGTCGTATTGAAAATTTATGTATTGAACAATTGTTAGATGATAGAGATTTAAATGGATGTAATAAATTAGTTTTAAAAGATGGATCTTCTTTAGTGAAATATATTAACATAATTGATAGTTTTATATTATTTAATGTAAGTTCATGTATAATTTACAGTTCTGCCAAGAAGAAAAATGTTACTCTCTTTCCAAACAGAAAAACTAAATTGTTAAAAATTGATAACTCAGAGACTTTAATTGGATATTACAGACCAAACATATTTTGGGAAAATGAAGTTATTGTGCCAACTAAACTTATAGAAAATAAGAAGATTTCTAATTTTAGTTTTGATGAAGTACATACTGCAAACATAAAATTTCAACAACTTGATATTATTGATGAATTACCTCTACAAGACAATAGAATCATCTATATTGTTGTAATTACTATATTATTTATTTGGTTGTAATTTTATTGATATTCATTTTTATTAAAATAATTTGGCAAAAACTGTCCATTTCTAACTCAAATAATTGTAATTCTGGCGTGGATAACGATATTGTTAATACCGATTCCCAACAAATGTATCCAAGATTGCCATGTAACTAATACTTAATTTTTGTACTTGGACTTAATACTATTTTATTTTTGAAGCTGAGGGCAGCTTCACACTTGGGGGGGAGGAGTTACATTTGGTAACCCCTTTATAATGCTGATGTAGCTATGCATTGTTATTTACTAGCCATTAGTTTAGTTGCTTTTTCGAGTCAGTCTGTTGCCAGAGCTCGTAGAGCGTACATCGCTTATAACCATGTATTAGATGTATTAGTATGTTGAAATAAATAATTCTTTTTAAAAAGCCGGTTGGTTATGATGATCAGAAATAGTAGTCGGTACGGCGTTCTGGGAGATTGCCGAAGCATATTCCTGAGTACTCGCTTTTGTGCCTTGAATAATCTGATAATTTCAGCTGAAGTACCCAGAAAATATCAATCCATATGTGAGCAGAGGCTGAAAGTATCCTTAGTAAGCAGAAAATACTACCATAGAGGAAAGATAGCATAACGAGATAACCGATGGTAAAAGGCGTTTATGTTCCAAATTTCATTGTTTCAATTTCAACTCAAGCCGATAGTCCTAGCAGTTCTTTTTCGTGAATCTATGCTACACTGTTAGTCTCTCATACTGTGCCGTTCTTACACTCTAACCCGGCCAAAACAGTAATAATAGGCAGTAGTAGTCGACAGTAATCTGCTTGGAACATAAACGACCTATACCATGGGATATCCTCTTATGCTATCTTTCCTCTATGACACTACTTTCTGATGTAAAATATATGTATATATATATATATATATATATAATATATATATATATATATATAATATATATATATATATATATTGTATATTTTTTAATGAATGAATTTATAATAAATTTGAATTTGTTGAAAATGTTTTTGTTGTTTGTGCAGGTGCCTCAATTCGGCAACTGCCTGTCGCACCACCACGGGCCACCACATCACCACCCACACGCACATCCCCACCATCACCTGGCCGGCTTCCTGGGCGCCGCCCCCGGTCACAACACGCCGCCTCTCACGGCCGTGCAGGCCCCGCCGCCGCCTCCCTTGCCCATCGAGCTCGACCTCATCGTCGACCCCCACCACTCTCACCCCCACCACCATCACCCCCCGCCTCCTCCGCCCTTCCACCACTCGGCTCCCCCCCCTCCGCTCGTGCAGGTAGCGTCGCCGCCATCCATCTTCATCTCAGAGGTTAGTGATTGCTGTAATATTATAATCAGCCTATAGTAAAGTAATTAAGCTTTACAACAGGTTTTTGGATACTTTTTACTGCTCACACTTTTTAAAGTTTTTTTGTTTTGGATACTAGCATTGTATGTTGACTTGAAAAAAGTTTTTATTCAAAAGTGATTACTGAAATTATCAAATATCACATTAAAATAAATTAAGGAACTGATTAAAGAACCTGAGTTATCAAAATAAAAATAATCTCATGGAAACAAGTTTTTTTTTACTTTTTGAGATATGAACGCCTATACATGAAACAATACTTTCAAATTTGGTATGCATGAAATTTTGTGGATACGTTCTAGACAGTATTAATGATTAAATAAGCAGATTAAAACTCAAGCATAATAATTAAGAATAATATAAATATAATAGATCATGTTCTATTACGAGGGTGATTTTTTCTTCAATCTCCGATTGGTCATAAATATAATACAAATGTTTATAAAAGAATAATTATCTCAGTAAAAGTTACTTACACTTATGATTATTCTTCAACATGATTGCCGTGAAGGTTGAGGCATTTGACATACCAGTGGACCAGCTTAACAAAATCCTCTTCATAAAATGCTGCCGCCAAATGAGTTCAAGTGGACTCTGGTGTTGTTTTCGAGCTCCTCGTTAATTTGGAAGCTCTGCCCTCAAAGTCATGACTTGATTTTTGGGAATAGGTAGTAGTGGTCCAGTCAAGTTTGTATGGTGCCTCATGTGATTTTCTGGAGAAGCCGTTTGGTTGCACCAGCACTGTGAGGTCGAATTGTCATGGACCACAATGGTTCCATAAGGCATTTCAATGAGGGCTTCAATTTTCCGACACCAATCAGCAAAATATCAGGACTCATAACTTGAATAATTCTTCGTTAGATTTATGCTGAACTATTGCTTTTTGCTTGCAAAAATGAATAACCTTATACAACTAGTATTTAGCGGGAGACTCGAGTGAGGCGGTCATGTTTCGGGGTCTATAACTCGACAACAATTATTAACGGTCTGGCCACTGTGAATACAGGGCTTCTGATAGGGTGAAAAGCTTTCCAGCTCTGTGAAATTCACCCCCCCCCCTACCACTGTGTCTGAGTCTTATGATATGTGATTGATTTAGTGCTTTATTTATTATGTAGATTTCAATATAATGCTGGCTTATACACTCATATACAATAGCTTACAATACAGAAACGTGTTAGAAGAATATTCATAATTTAATTCGAAATAATTATTATTTAACTGTCTTCTTCTTCTTCTTCTGGCATTACAGCTCGATGTGAGCTTAGCCTCTCGCACTAGAGCCCTCCACACATCACGGTCACATGCCTTTCGTCTCTATGCCACAACTCCCATTCTCCGGAGATCATCCTCTACTTCATCACTCCATCGATTGCGTGGCCTCCCTTGTCGTCTTCTACCCTCCATCCGGGCCTTATAAATTGCTTTTGGCATTCGTTGATCCGCCATTCTCTCAACATGACCTGCCCAGCGCAGTCTTTGTGATTTAATGAATCGTACTACATCCTCACCCTTTAAAATTTCATTTATTTCCTCATTTGATCGTCTCCTCCAGACTCCATTGTCATTAATGCCTCCATATATGCGCCTAATAATCTTCCTTTCGAAAAATCTCAGTTTGGTGGCATCAACTGCAGTTAAATTCCAGGTTTCTGAACCGTATGTGATTGGTCTTACCAGTGTCTTGTAAATTTTGAGCTTGGTTGCTCTAAATAGTGATCGAGAGGTAATTAATTTAACATTCGCAAAGTAGGCTCGATTTCCAGCTATCAATCTCTGTCTTATCTCGTCACTCACTTTATTAGCACTATTCACGTCAACACCCAGGTATGAGAAATGTTGTATGCTTTTAAAGGACCATTCTCCAGTTTCGAAGTCATTTACTCTTCGAGCAGCATTTCTTGTTATTATCATATGTTTAGTTTTTCCTGCATTTACATCCAGGCCCATCTTCCTCCCTGCCATCAGGAGCTCCTCGAACATACCTTTCAGCTCACTTTCGTTTCTGGCAATGAGTACAACATCGTCGTCGGCATATGCACAGATTTGTCTAGATTTGTGAACAATGCAACCTGTGTTTGTCACACTTTCCAGTACCTGCTGAATGGCAATATGAAGAGAGTTGCTGATAGAGCATCTCCCTGCCACACTCCTCTTGACAATCTGAACTGGGACCCGCATCTACCTTCCACAAGTACTCTGGCTCTAACATCATCCAATGTCATTTGCACCAACCTCACAAGCTTCTTGGGTACTCCTTTTTGCTCCATGTAACAGTAGAGGCTATCTCTGTTTACACTATCAAATGCCTCACGGAAATCCACAAACAGCATGTCAATAGAATGTTCATATGCTTTTTCCATCATTTGCCTTATAACAAAAAGTTGGTCCACGGTTCCTCTTTGCTTTCGGAAGCCACACTGATACTCCCCTACAATTTCCTCTGAGTAAATACTCAATTTCTGCAGTAAGAGATTCGAGAAAACCTTATATGCCATATTAAGTAGGGTTATTCCTCTGTAATTAGCACAATTCATTTTATCTCCTTTTTTATAAATTGGACATATCACACCTACCTTCCAGCTTTCTGGCAGTTCTTCTTCATTCCATATTTTCACAATTATTGCATGAAGCTCTTTAGTTAACGCACTTCCAGCATTCTTTAATAATTCACTGGTCACTCCATCTTCACCAGGGGCTCTGTGATTTTTCATTCCCTTAATTGCACACTCAACATCTCCCAGTATTGGTGCCTGTATATCTGGCTCAGCACTTTGATACTGAAACCTTCCCATTATTATATCTTGATCATTTCTTTCTCTGTTGAGTAGTTCTTGGAAATGTTCTGTCCACCTCGCTGCCACTGCAGCTTCCTCATCCAGCATTGCACCAGTCTTGTCTTTGCATCCACTAAGACGTGGGCGGTAACCTTTCCTAAACCATTCAGTCTCTTTGTAGAAATTTCTAATTTAATTTCGCTCACTGAATATTGTTCGATGGATTCCAGCTTTCTCCTCCACTTCTCCTTCTTTTTCCACTTTCATATCCTGTTTGCCTCTCTCCTCAACTGATCATATATTTCCTGTTTCTGCCTAGTCGCTCTCTGCAGCAGTTGCTTCCTAGCCTGGTTCTTTGCCTCAACTGCATCCGAACATTATTGATGAAACCATTAATTTCTTGTCCTCCTTTTCTCTCCAATGACCTGCTCCGCTGTCCTCACAATGATCTCACAGATCTCCATCTCTCCTCAACCTGCATCTCCTCATTATCTTGAATTTCCAGCTCTTGCAATCCCTGCTCGATTGACCTTCTGTATCTGTCACCTACATCAGGGTCATTGAGTTTTTCCAAGTCCCACCTCTTTTCCTGAGGACGTCTACTCTGTGCATTTGACAGCCTTTCCCTTATAACCGCTTTAACAAGAACATGATCAGAATCACAGTTTGGGCCTCGGCAAGCTCTAACATCGATAACCGATGAAGCATGCCGTGCAGAAGCAATCACATGATCAATCTGATTCATCAAATTAGTTCCTGGCACTCTCCAAGTTCCCTTGCGTATTTTTTTATGATCAAAGACCGTACTTTTGATAAGAAGATTGTGCGCTGCAGCCATTTCTGCCATTAATAATCCATTTTCGTTTGTTTCGTCGTGTAGTGAATGCTGACCAGCAATGCCCCTCACAAAGTCCTCTTTTCCCACCTTTGCATTAAAGTCTCCTAGGATGAGGGTCATGTCATAACACGGTATTCCATCAATAGTCTTGTAAAGCTAGAAATCCTCTTTCACTAATACTTCTGCATCCTCAGTTGGAGCATATGCAGATATGAGTGTCATGTTTCTATAACGTCCCTTAATTCTCAATTTGCATAGTCTATCATTTATTGGTTCAAACCCCAATACACTCCTGGAGCATTTTCTTGTGACCAGAAATCCAGTGCCACTTTGTCCACTTTTTTGTTCATTTCCACTATAGTAAATTGTGTATCCCCCTTTCCTGATTTCACCTTGTCCCTTCCATCTGATTTCCTGCAATGCTACAATATCAATACCAAACTGGATAATTTCTCTAGCAATTTCCTGCATTTTTCCAGGCATTAGCATTGTTCTTACATTCCACGTGGCAAGTTTCAAATCATATATTTTAATCCTTTTCCTTTTCCGTGATTCCGTTTCATTTCCATTCCAGTTATTTAATCCGTGAGATCCATCCGTCCGAGGCTCTGTGCGAGTGTTCTTAACAAATTTGTTTTTACAAGATGGAGGAGTTAACCCAATGCTCAACTCCCAACCTGGAGGACCAGGGTCGTTTGTTTAGAGTTGCCCTCTCCTAGGCACTTGCTTTCACCACAGCTCTCAGAGTGTGCCTATCCTGGATTTTGTTCGGGTTTACTCCCTTGGCTCTTCTGCCCTCTCCGCCGTTGAGATTTCTCCTCATCCGCCTTCGAGGCCGTTGACCGGGTGTCGCCTAGTAACCCTAGGCAGAGGCGCAGTGGATGCTTAAAGTATGTTATTCACACTGCCTCTAGATGTTGTGAGGCTAATACACAGCATCCACCACTTGCTGGGGTTCCCGGGATTGCCACACCCGTTAACTTTCATAATGAAAGTTCCCCTGAGGGGTTATTTAACTGTACATGATATGAAAAAGCAATTTAGAATTACTATAAGATAATATTGTTTTGCATCTACATAAATTGGCGTAGTTTTGAACATATCAATGTCGATTCTTTGGAAAAAAATACTCCGAATATCCTTCCCAGTAACTCTCTACCAAAATATTGGAGGTTGAAAAAATGAACCTCCTATGATAGCATGACTGATTCGCCGCCAATATCTTAAAATTATGTGATAGCGAGCTCTGCAGGACGAAGGATGTTTGAATTGCATTCAAGTGGCATCTCATCTATTGCATCCTATTGTTGATGTGATTTTGAGTGACTACTCATAGCTGCTCATAGGTGCGCACTTGAAGTTAGTGTGTAGTGTAGCAGTTGATGACTGAGCAGTGCAGGTGATTGTGCAGGTGCGTAGCAGTCAGCTGGATGTGTTGGGTGGGGGCCGAGTGGGGGGCCGTCAAGGTCACCCGCCCCCGCCGCCCCCCCAGGTAAGCCGCCACCGCAGTGGACCGCCGCCTCCGCCGCCCCGCCGCTGGGCGCGCACCCCCAATTCGCCCCTCCATCCCAACTGGCTCCGGCTCCTGTAAGTAACTACCGGCGGCTTCATCTACATTTTGTTGATTATTATAATACAATATTGCTATTCTACTATTTCCTATTGTTCTTATGTTGTGAGCAAGTTTTTTTGATTATTGAAAATGAACTCACAAGTTCGCTATTCTGGATGTGCCAATTTATTTATCATGTAATCTATCTTTTGTATTTTTTATTTTAATAATGTACAGTAATTAGATTGAATATCAGACCGAAAGTATAGTTTTCTTCTCATTAAATAAATTTCAAATTACAGTACAGGATATAATATTTAGAGAGAACTGATGCTATTATTATAAATAAATAAGTTGTAAAATAATTTGTGACTATTGCATAATTAGAGTATTTTATCATTGTGATTGTGTGTCGAGAACCCTCCCAGGGTTGCTCTTTATTGACTCATATTCTGCCTGATCATCAGATGTTTAGGATGCAATTATGAATTGAAATTGTTCACCCTCAGTTATTACGTATATTACCTATCTATATCTTATCAATAATTGGTGCATCACTGTTAGTTGCATCTAAAGATATTTCTGCCTTAATATGCCAACTCATAATGATCAGGTTCAAATTTACCCTGATTTTATACTTTCCAACGGTTACATTTAACAACGGTTGTAACACCATTTGTTGAACAGGTTAAGAAATTTTACCTCAATATGTCTACTTTTCATTTATTATCAACTAGCTCCGCCCACTGGACCGTATCGCTGAATCATATAGAAATATCATCAGGCTCTCTCCGTTCGTGTGCATTTTCATTTGAGCTTGCTTTCTTCCGTAAAAAAAGTATTAAGATATGAAAATATTGTTTTCTAGTTCATTCCGAACCGATCATACGAAACGCTTCTAAGACCAGTTGAATTCAATATTTGAGCTCTATTAAAATGTTGGTTTTTCAAATCCGTTGAAAGAATTTTCTTAGAATTTGAGTCTCAAATCTTGAATATATAATATTGACGTCTCAAACAAATAAACTCACAAACACAGTCATATAATCTTTTATAATGTCGATTCCTGCTCAGTAATGTAGAAGAAAAACTGTAATTGATTGACAAGTTGGAAATAAAAGTGTGTAATAAAATATATTTGTGCTTATAAGAATATAATTTTTCTTTCTTACAAAAAAGATTAAAGGAATATTGTATTTGTTAGCTTCATTCCAGTAATTAAATAAAGAAATGAATAAGAATACTGTTTATAATTTCTGTTTATTTATTTATCATTTACAATCAACTTAAGGACAAATAAACAGACTACAGTCCAAAACTTGTTTTCATCCCAATTTCATAAAATAAATTGTCCAAATAAAAGGTTATGTGAGATAATAAAGATTATAATTGAGATATTAGATGATTAATGTAAATGCATTAATTTTGAATTTGCAGAGCAATGTTCTCGAATCCTCCGCTCTCGCCCTACAGCCAAGCTGAACTGAGCAGCCCGGATTCGACAGAGACGGAAAACTACGAGGCCCTGCTGAACCTAGCTGAGCGACTAGGCGAGGCCAAGCCTCGAGGCTTGAACCGACTTGAAATTGAACAGCTTCCATCTTTCAAGTGAGTGATTTTTTTATTTAAGTGAGTTATTTTACAAATAATTTTATTTTAGTAAGACTCGGCCACTGCGCTCAGGTTTTTAACCTTTTCAGGGACTTTCCGTATTTAATAACAATAATACTATTTTACTTTTTGTGTAGGTAGTTGAGAAGTTGATATTGTGGTAATTATTCTTATTAAATAAGAAGACTAAGAAATTGTCAAAAACGACAGATTTATTGAAAGTTAGAAAGACCGGTAGTTCAGCGTTCGAAGAAAGGCGTGGAGAATGGTTAAAAGAGCGGCTAGTGGGACGATGAACGGCGCGGCGGTTGTTAACAGCTGAATGTTAACATTATGAAACATATGGCTAATGTTCGGTGCACGGCTCGATGCACGGCGGATTGTACGATTCGCTACGCTGTTCGAGGTTCGGTTCGGCATGTGTAAATTCCTTTATATCCATTTGAGGTGTAGTACCGCATCTGGTGTCGGTATTATCGATGTTGAAATTATTGGTAGTAAATCAAATCACATATGTTTAAAATAACCTAAAATGCTCTGTTTAATATTATTATTATCATTATTGTAGGGACGGATTCAAGGATCCAAAGGTTCAATGAACCTTACACGTCAACAGAAGCTTATTGTGTTCCCCAAGTAGTATGTTAGTTAGGCAAACTAATGCATGTTTGTGTCCTTTACAGGAACCCGAAGTTTTTCCCTATGCTAACATCCCATTCATCACCTTTTTGCTAGTCGCAATCCAGCAAACCAGTGGTATATACTTGGCAGTCTCTTCAGACTGATTGGTCCTCGTGACCTATGTGAGTTCCAATCCTGTCCTTCTTTGAAGGTCCTTCCGCTGAGGAAGGGGTCGCCAAGTTGCCGCTAGGGCGCCTGGCTACCCTTGACTCAGCCTCTTGACCCACATTTGTGCCTGGAGTTTCACCCATCTCTGGTCTCTGGGGGTTTTTCTTCTTACCCCTCCGAAACTTTGCAGGGTCAAAAGCCTCACCTCTCCAAAGAAGTTTTGCCTGAATGGCCGCCCTTCTTTGAGCAGTGGTGAGTTTTGGCCTCTCCACCCACAAACTCGTGACCTAGGTGAGCTCCACTTCTTTTTGTAGGTCCTTCCGCTGAGGGAGGAGATGTTAAATATTAGGGCAAGGAAAGTAAAATTCAGCAACTGCAAGCCACCTGATTATGAATAGTGAAAATGACAACCTCGCCTCGAATAATCCAAGCAGGGTTTCATTACAGCCTTTCTAGAGGCAATCAGCTGCTTACGTTTGAAATAATTCAGTCAAATATCTCGTAAATTGCCAGCTTTTAGCATACAATATTTGGTACACAATGCATACCATGCAGCCGCTCTCCTGAATTTAAAATTCCTTGGAGACCAAAATACGATCTTCCGATTACTTTTGACAATTGAAAAAATAATTTCAATTATTTTTAGAAACTTTCTCGCTTCCACCACCTACTTATCTTTTGAAACAGAAAAGTTTCTAGTATGTCAAAAATTTCATGTTTTCTACTCGAAATGTCTCGACATTGACGAACATAATCATTAATTAAAAATCTGGTGTGGTACACTCACACAACTTTCCTTGCTTATATTTGAAACTACGATCAGACTTCTGTATATGTGTATATATAATTGTTTTCAGAGTACTTTTTCCTTTGTGTAAATTGTGAAATTCGATGATGTTTTTAGTCGTCATTTTCTTAAAGTCGTCAAAACAGCAGTTCTACAGATGAAATATCTCGACTATGTGTTCTTTTTATGAGCTGCGCTACCTACCTACCTCATGCACGAGAAGGAGGTAACTAAGTCCATTTCTCAAGGATGGGGTGGACCCCCAATTAGTTTCACAGAAAGGAGACTCATGCTAGTTGATAGAGCTGATAAATAACTATATAGGGTATGAATTTGAAAAAAAAATCGGTCAAGTTATTTTGAGAAAATCGTGAAACACATGGTTTTTCAGTAATTATCCGCCATTTTTCTCAAGAATATTACGGAGCTTCTGCAATTTTCCCAGAAATGAGACTAATGTCAGTTGATAGGGCTTATGAATAGCTATCCATGGTATGAATTTGAAGAAAATCGTTAGAGCCGTTTACGAGAAAACCGTGAATAACATGGTTTTTTAGTGATTATCCAACATTTTTCTCAAAAATATTACGGAGCTCCTGCAATTTTCCCAGAAATGAGACTCATGTCTGTTGATAGGGCTCATAAATAGCTATCAATGGTATGAATTTGAAGAAAATCGTTATAGCCGTTTTCGATAAAACCGTGAAAAACATGGTTTTTCTGTAATTATCCCCCCATTTTTCTCAAGAATATTACGGAGCTCCTGCAATTTTCCCAGAAATGAGACTCATGTCAATTGATAGGGCTTATAAATAGCTATCCATGGTATAAATTTGAAGAAAATCGTCAAAGCCGTTTTCGAGAAAACCGTGAAAAATATGTTTTTTTTTTTGTAATTATCCCCCATTTTTCTCAAGAATAATACGGAGCTCCTGCAATTTCCCCAGAAATGAGACTTATGTCAGTTGATAGGGCTTATGACTAGCTATCCATGGTATAAATTTGAAGAAAATCATTAGAGCCGTTTTTGAGAAAATCGTGAAAAACATGGTTTTTTAGTAATTATCCGCCATTTTTTCCGCCATCTTGAATTGAATTTTATTGAACTTCTTATTGTCGGATCCTCATGGTATAAGGACCTTACGTTTAAAATGTCAAGTCAATCTGTTAATTAGGAATGGAGTTACCGTGTTCACAGACATACACACACACACACACACACACACACACACACACACACCACACACACACACACCACACACACACACACACACACACATACACAGACCAACACCCAAAAATCATGTTTTTGGACTCAGGGGACCTTGAAACGTATAGAAAACTTGAAATTGGGGTACCTTAATTTTTTTTGGAAAGCAATACTTTCCTTACCTATGGTAGTAGGGCAAGGAAAGTAAAAGCAAGGAAAGGTCGGATAAAAATTATCTAAGCACCAATAGAAAGGACACATTCTCCCCGTTAATTTGATATAAAATTATTACGCCTTACTAAGCCCCATGATTCTGAGAAAAGTGATATTCAAAAGAAAAACAAATTTTCGTGATGCTTCCAATTTTATCATGAAAGCTTAATTTCCTTTTAATCCTTCAA
The DNA here is from genome assembly GCF_014356525.2 of Nilaparvata lugens. Lineage (NCBI taxonomy): Eukaryota > Metazoa > Arthropoda > Insecta > Hemiptera > Delphacidae > Nilaparvata > Nilaparvata lugens. The sequence continues at coordinate 30,181,311 of NC_052507.1, forward strand.
CCCTGGATCTTTTCTAGCACTACTAGGATATCGGGGATGATATTCTACATCATTTTATGACGTTGAATTGGAAATTTAAGAAAGTTGCAATTTTACACGATTTGGCAACCCTGTAAATTTCTTAAGATGGAGGGCCAAGTATCAACTTATTTTACACAGACTATAGTTTTCAGCTTATTTTCAACCAGTCATTGAAAAGTTGAATTTGCTCTCGCCTTTTTTCACATTATAAAATTCTGAATAAAATGAAATCATCCGGAACTCTCTATACCTAATGTGTTCTAAGTTACAAAAACGAGTAAAATTTCAACAAAATTATCAATTTTAGATTTCAATCAACAATATCTTCTGATTGCCACAATTCAAATGTATTATTCAAAATCTCTCTGGGCGTAATTTTTTCGCTTTCTGGTCTCAGGTTGAAGAGATTAAAATTACGCACAGAGGGATTTTGAATAATACATTTAAATTGTGGCAATCGGAAGATATTGGATATTTCGTATGCGAAATTGGTTCTAGACTTCTCTAATGTATCTAAACAATATATTGAATAATCAGAACTACAATATACATTGCAAACACCAATGTATATACCGGTAGTGACTGTAATGTTTTAAAGGGTGAAGGGTAAGTTAGGGAGTTTCGTTTTTCTTCTAAATCGCCTTTTTTATATTATTCTAAATACAGTGTACAGTATAATCGTATAATGGGGCTAAATTTTGATGAAAAACATACTTGTGAACTTTTTAAATATTGCTTTTTAAGAATATTATATTTTTACAAATCGACCTTCCTTCAGAGTAACCCCAGAGACCCGCCCCCCCCCCCCAACCTATATTTTTACATATTAATCATATGTTTTAACCAGCGAGGAAAACCGGGAAAAACGTAAAATATACGGGAAATGTACGGGAATTGTACGGGAATTTTCTGAGTCTGATTCAGTGGACACCCTGTTATAAAATTTCGGAGCAAGGATAAGAAAACACCTCCGGAACGTGGTACAGTTCGATTTTGGAAGCCTAACAATCATTTGAGTAGTCTGCCGTGTTACAACAGAAATTTCAACATCAATGTTATATACTGAAACAGATCTGTTACCACTTAATTGATAAAATAAAGACAGAACCTTCAGCACATAAATGTGTCTCAGTGGTAGAATATTCAGTGCTTTGAAAATTGGAAATGTATGTGACCTCCTATTAACTCTCTGTATAATTCTTATTACAGACTTCTGTAGCACTACAAGCCTTTTATAATGAGAAACAAAAGTGGATGCACAACAGGAAATTCCGTATACAAGCTTAGAATGAAAAAATGCATAGTACATAATCCGTAGAGAATGTTTAGGGAAAAACTGCTTCAAGTGATAAAATTGTCTTATCAAGAACATTAAAGACATCTTTATTTTCTTTATGTGGGAGTCCCAAGTTAATTTATAATCAAGAATCAAACCTAAGTATTTTATTGTATCAGATTGATTTATCTCATCACAGCTACATGACACATTATTACAACCAACTTTATGATATTTTAGAGAAACTGGAAAACTGAAAGGAGCTGATAAGGAGAAATATATATATTTAGTTTTAGATGCATTTAGTGCTAATTTATTATATTAGAAGTAATAAAATCATTTTTAAGTTGCACATTATGAGGGTTTTTAGAAAGTTTTTTATAGAGTTTGTCTCGATTCTTTATTTCCGAGCACAAACTATTCATCATCCATGGCTTTAGAAATTTATAATGCTTTTTCGATTGCAATTTGTGAAAATTGAGTAGTAGCATCGTCTATGTAAGAATTAAGCACATTCATGAAAGCAGAAAATTTTACATCAACATTATCATAGGCGAGAACACGCCTCCAGTCATGTTTTAATAGTGAACTATTTAGTTTCTTATAATCTACTTTTTTCCTAATTTGTGGAACCACATCATTATCATTTGTGTTTTTAATAAGGGACAATGAAGTTGATACAGCTCTGTGTTCAGTGATATGTGATTCAATTACCGCGCTATGTATTTGATTAGTGTTGAATTTTGATTTGAAGAAAATATGATCTATACAGGTAGAACTTACATTAGTCACTCGAGTGTCAATGTTGACAAGAGATTCGAATCCATTAGGCTCATCATTTCAAAATATTCGAATGCCTTATCATTGTTCATGTCATTAATATTTACATTAATATCACCTGAAATTATAGAGTTATTGCTGCCTTTGTCATTCCCCAAGAAGCCACCAGCAAGGTCATTTAAGAAGGTATCAATACAAAAAGCTTGCCATCTATATAAACCTTAAATATTGAAACAATAGTTAGATATTTCGAATTTCAACAAAATCAGCACCCTGAATTTCCATTTCTAATCTTGAACAATTAATCCCCTCATTGGTTGATACGAAAACTGCAATTCCAGAGACTCGTGTTACATTACTTCCCGCAAAATAGCCAATGTAGCCATCAATATTAAACGGAGACGTGTCATCAAGTGGCTGAAACCACGTCTTAGTCAATACTATTATGTCAGGTTCCAATTTCCAACAATTAATGTAAGCAATAAATGCATCAACATTCTTATTAAGACTGCGAATATTTTGGTGAATTATCGTTAGGTTATCGGCATCAGTCACAAAACACGAGTCTATCTCGGTAATGTCAATTAAATATTTACATTCTTCCATCATTTATAGATCCAAATGAACTTAGAATAAATAATAGAAATAGGTTCCGAAGAAGCACCACAAGCACTCAGATGAAAACAGATGAAGGGATATGTAAGGAAACGTATATGAGTGAAGAAAGAACAGGAGATGGAATTGAAAAGATGAAAGCATTTCAATATGTTTAAATTCATTGACAAGAAGTAATACGCTTACTAAAGGGGTTCAACGTCAATGAGACTCATACAAAAAGAAATAAATAAAAGATAAATGAATAAAGATATAAATAATAATAATTATCAGCAATGTGTTCCGACAATTGAAAAATTACTATTAAAAATTAAAAAATAACATATATAAAAACATGTATGCATTGTATGAAGGACAAATAAACTATTGATTGATTGATTGATTGATTGCAACACTTTTTAATGAGAGGACAATACATAAAAGTTGGGAAATTGCGATTATAAGTATAAAATGAAGACTAAGAATGTTGTTAATGTGCGACTCTGATTATCAATTTTTCAAAACCATTCTTCTCACAAGTATTTTTTAATTCAATCATTGATAATCCTCATGCTCCGAAGTATAGGTTAGTTTCTATTTTCTCCGCTATCTTAGAACAGTCCTAGTATCATATAATATTTCATTTTCAACTAATGAATTGTCTATTAATTATGTTAGATTCAACGCGGAAACTCACCAGGGAGATCAGACGTCGTGTGTGGTGTGCATGTGCGATTTCGAATCAAGGCAGTTGCTGCGCGGACTGCCCTGCTCTCACGAATTCCATGCCAAATGCGTAGACAAGTGGCTCAAGGTATTAGTTCAATTCATTCTATTGTTTACTTTTGCTATTTTTATATCTTCAAATTCAATTGTAATGCACAGAATACTCTGCATTGCTCAAGCATAATGATCTCGGTATGAATAGAATAACTTTCCCCTTTGAAATTGATTATTTTGCTATTTTCATATGAAGCTATTCCATATTAATGCACTACATGAAAAAACACTATTGCGGATACTTGTGTATAACAGGAAAAAAACTTTTTGTTGTATTATGAAATGGTATATTTGACAATTATTGAGAAAGAGTTTTGAATGCAAGCACTATTTATTTGCATGAATCTTCGCCACTCAATCCAACCTCTATAGTTTGTATAAAATAAGTTGAGACTTGGCCCTCCATCCGAAGAGATTACAGGGTTGCCAAATCCATTGACAATTGGATTGATAATTGGTTGACTACTTTTGACCATTGGGAAAATAATTTCTATTAATATATCAGTAAAGTAAATTCGTATGGCTTTTGTTGGTGGGGAGTCCCTTGCGGGAAGGTCCCGCCGCCTGAATATATATTTTAAGCCGTCAATGGGCCTTACGACTGTCATACTTCAGCCGGGACCGACAGTTTACCGTGCCCATCCGATAATATATCATATATTAATTCTAAATTTCAATTATTTCTGAGAAACTTTCTCACTTCCACCACCCACTTATCTTTTGAAACAAAAAAGTCGAAAATTTAATGTTTTCTGCTCGAAATTCATCGACATTTACAAACATAATCATTAATTAAATCACCAATACAAAGGATACATTCTCCCCGTTATTTTGATATGAAATTCTGACGCATTACGAAGCCCCATGAATCTGGGAGAAGTGTATTCAAAAGAAAAACTAATTTTCGCGATGTTTCCAATTTCATCAAAAAATTGAATTTCCTTTTAATTATTCAACCCTGAAACTTTTCTAGCACTAGTGGGATATTGGGTATTATGTTCTACATTAAATTCTGACGTTTGATTATAAATTTGAGAAAGCAGCAATTTTACACAATTTGGCAACTCTGTAATTTCTTCGAATGGAGGGCCAAGTATTTATTCAGACTTATTTATATTATTATTTATCAGACTTACTTATTTTATTCAGACTATAGAAACTAGTTACTGGTCGTCGAATCGCCTCATCAGGAGTGAAGTGTAACCCATTTCACAATCCAAAAAGTATTGTTTCATATTTTGTGAAACTGAAATCTTATTTGCAATGTAGTTTTATAATTATTCATTATTGAAATATTTGGTTGATATACCTACAATCTTCATTCAATTTGATTATGATTCAACACTACTATGATGCACATGGACACCACTGCCGCCTCTCTAATGTAGTTATGGGCCTTTGACTTGTACTCTGATTGAAGTACATATAAAGTGTTGAAATCGCTCGTGATCCATTGTCAACATTGTTGATAGTACATACCTCTAACTTTTCAAATGTTTTTTTATGATGAGGTTAGATGGTTCCATGAAGTTTTATGATATTGATTTATCATTTTTTTTCAGTCGAATCGTACATGTCCTATTTGCAGAGGAGATGCGTCTGGGTACTTTACATCGTCTGATTGAATCAATATAATTTTTGTTCAGCTGCACATTACTGTCTTCTGTAGAGCATTAACATACTCGAAAAACAAATCTAACGTCTTGGAAACATTGTAATGTATTGCTTACATAGCGTAAAACGGTATTGAGGACTTATCTACTTGAAGATAATTTTCATATTATTTAGATCGTTATTCTGCAACTAAGTCTTCAATTCTTATAATATTTATATTTCAAAAGAGATACACCTCATCTTTGAAATCTAATGATTTCTCGCTATACGGTTCTTGAGTAGGAAGGGTTATTGTCAAAATAACGATCTATCAACATTTTGAAATGATTATTTGTCCAAATAAGTTGAAATGTATTGAAGTATTTGTATAAATCCTGTTGAATTCTTCTATTGTTTTATTGTGAAAATTGGGAGGAAATCCACTTTGTGAACGTTTGATTATGATAAATCACTTACAGTTGATTTTTCTGATGGTGAAAATTACATTAATTTAACTCCAGTATTATCGTAGAGCGTTTACTGGTAAACACATGAGAGCTTGGGATCTTTTTTATTTTATATTCATTATTTTTATTTACAGTGCTTTATTATATCCTGATGGTCGAATTTTTTAACTTTTTTTTAATCGTTACAAGAAAATGTAACATCATGTAAGTATATAAATTGAGTAGAAATAAATCTTGGAGTGCAAATATATTTGGTAAAATTAAGATTAAAGTCTAGTTTTATTTTCTCTATCTCAATGGGTAAATTCTGGAATTGGGAAGATTAAATATTGCATTTCAAACATTCACAAATTGCATTTCCATTTGCAATTTGATAATTAATAATTTTCTTTATGAAATAATTTTATTACAATTATTGTAAGAGTTATATTGATTTATATTTCTTCTGGGAATTAATTAATTGTGCCTTTACACTTAATCTCACACTAAGTATGCAAAAGTATAGTATTTTTGACATTCTCTCTGATAATACTTATGTGGGTGGGTTTTATTAGCTGTAGCAATATTATCTCGATAAATTACTCTAATAATATTTGATAACCAATGTTATTGTGTATGCTTTCCCAATGCAACATGCAATATTCTCAATAATTATTCTCTTCAACAAACTATTCTCTTCTGTTTTCTAGTTGTGCAGCAAAATTAAATAGTCTTAACAGTCCTGAATCTCTCATCTCGGCCTGAAATTTTATAATTTCCTCCAATACTTTAGAGATTGTTCAATTTGAGACACTTAGGGCCGGTTTCCGAGCTCGGGATCTATAAGTTCTGGACTTGCAGAGTCCAGGACTAAAATAAGCTCTCGGGTCTAAATTGACTTTCTGAGTCACGATTTTATCTTCTAAACTCCGGAGTCTATCAAGTTCTCGACTTATTTTGAGTCCAGGACTTAACGCAGTAAACGTGAGGGAAATTCACAATATTTTGCTGTTGTATTGTTGGCATTATAGCAAAACGGAAACAGCTGATTACAGCGGGACAATTCAAATGAGCATGCTCTCCAAACTATATTATAAAAATGTTTCGATTTCTTTGTAGGCCTATTCAAAGCAAAACCTTTAAAAGGTGAATGAATATACATTTCATTTTACGTTATGCTATTATTGATCATTGATCCTAACCAGTAGTGATTTTGGAATAAAACTTTCATTAGGCTATTGAGTTTGAAAACGTATTTGTTTTGAAAAAAACTGGAGTAATAATTTATTATTGATATTATTATTAATATGTTGGATTTGACATTGATTAATAACTCAGATTGGAATATAAATTCCAAGGCAATCCTTGTATTATTTTGCTTGAACATTTTTAGGTTATCACAGTCGTAAAATGAGGTTAGTTTTTACGCATAATTCTGATACAACTATATTCCAAAATGAACTTGCAAACTATAAATTATGAATTTAGATGGACTGATCCAAATAATTTAGGTATTCCATGACATCTATTTGACTTTTTATCTACTTCAAAACAATAACTGAATTGTGTTTGCTCAGTTAAGTCTAGAACTTAAACCCTACCCCAGTCGAGGGTTTAAAATCACGCTGTTTTCTGGACTTAACGATTTTTGATGAATCCTTGACTCGGAAAGAGGCGAGAATCCAATTCAAGTCCTGTAGGCCTACTTATAAGCCCTTCACTCAGAAAGCGAAGTTATAAACTCCAGGGTCTAACATGATCTCTAAACTCCAGAGTCTATTCAAGTCCTCAACTACTTTAACGCTCCAGAGTTTAAAGCCAGTTAAAGTCTAGAACTAAGCTAAATCCCGAGCTCGGAAACCGGCCCTTAATGCTTTAGAGCGCTCTCGTAGAGATCTACAGCTGCTCTAGACTTGCTCAGCTCCATTCAAAGTTAACAAAACTCGTGTATTCTATTTGAGAAAGCTATATCAATAAGTGTCGCTTTGAAACAATTCTTTACAAAAGTTCTCTTTATAAGACTGCTTACCTCAATATTAAACCAGAAGTTGTAAAAATTCAATACGGTTTCTAACAGTTTATAAAGGTTGAATATGTTATATACACATCTAACATTTTGGCGAATCACTTTGAATTAGCTTAGAATAATACATATTCACTATTGTTTTGTATAAATGCGTGATACAAGGTTAATTGATCAATTAACCTTGTATATGATACTAAAGTGCATAGAATATTGCAAACCCCATCTCTGCATCTTTAAATCTGCTATAAAACGTTTTAGAATATTATACCTATGTTCTTTTCAATGGAATAATAGATAACACCCCAAATTCTAGTTGTTTATTCGGGTGAATCTTGAATGTATTTCTGTAAAATATTACTTGAAAATTATTGTCTCTTAAATTTTCCTATGGAAAACCGTATTGAAGTAATGATTCTTCATCAATATATATTTGCATGAAGGACAGGTCACAGATTGTACCAGTTTTGTATCTAATAAAATAGAACAAAATTACTACTATCGCTTGCATAATATCAATGCAATGTGAATTCCTTTCTTCAAGCATTCCATTCTCTTCGCCTCAATAAATTGTCCTATTTAGATTAAAACGGTCGTTTAATTAATTACTTGTTAACGTTCATTGATGAATAGGGTTGTTTCTTTCATGATACTCGTTTTAATATAAGTTTTATGAATTCTTAATTGATTCTTTGCACAACATAATAGTTCTTAGGTCTGAGCAAAGATCCCATGTACATCACATTTTAAGTTATTATTATTATATCTGTATATTTCAAATCATCCCATATAGGTCTACATCACATTTATAGCTTTCTATTGCTAGTTAATTTGAAGATTTTACCCGGCTCAATTTTCATCTTGACAAGTTCAACTTGAATGGCCATTTGTAGAATCTCCAATCAATTGATAGAGCATAGCTTCAAAAATCCATAATGAATACAATTCATTTATCGATCTCAATTGAATTCTTATTAGAAGAGCATTTTCTAACTATCTCTTCTTTGAAATCCTGTGAAGTTACCAATAGCTTGAATGATATTATGAAGTGCCATTAAAGCAGAACTTTTATTAAAAAAACTCAATTCTTATTGAAATACAATTTTAAAATTCTGAGGCAATTTGGTATACAGGTGCTCTTTCCAAAATATAATTAATAACTTTAATTTATTCATCAATTCTTTCATCCTGTCACCAACATCATTATTTCCTCACAATTTATTTCTATTTCCAGCTTCAAAATTATTTTCATTCTTATTTTGAACTCAGAAAAACGTTGTAAATATTCTTAATTGAATGATTAGTATATTGTTTCATTTCATATGTTTGTAACTGTTTGTTTTGTTTGGAAGAATGAATTTTGTTGTGGGTTATCTGCAATAGTTGGAAAATGTTGTCAAATTGTTTTATAATTTGTTTTGACAAATATGTGGTTAATTTAATGTTCAATTCATTGTTTAATCATTTGGATCATGCCATAATGATGATATATTGGCTTTAGTTGTGCTTGAATTCCCCTCCCAATATTGTTTTCTAATAATAATTGATAAAGATACAATTCCTTGAAGTATGCTGAGCAGTTTTGCATTACAGTTCATTATAAGTTATTAAAAGAATATTCAATTATTTTTTCAAATTTAAATAATATTAGGTTACATCCACCGAATTTATGCTAATATTTTGTCTTCAAAGTTTGAAAGAAATGTAATAAAACTCACGTTAGAATATTGAATAATCCCATCCATATGAGATAAGGTAGCACTTTTACCACTTGTTAGCATATTATACGGTGCATAAACCGTGAATTGAATACGCACTTCTTGTACCATACATCCTGTAATGTTTTACATAATATGGTATTTACTCTATCAATGAATTTATATATTCCTCAATATTGTGTATTCAAAAGGCTCAGCATATTCTCAAATCATTCATAATGGCTTGTATCTAAAAACGTTTTTTAATACAGTGTATAAAATTTATGTATAGTTAGATACCATATTATAGTTCATTATTTTATACTCATATAACTCCAAGTATATATAATTTAAGAATAATTTCTGTAGTTCGTTGTAGGAGTTTTATACATGTAAGTTAGTTAGAAGTTGTTGTTAATTTCATTCACAGGAAATGTTAGTAATTCTACCTCAATCAGTTTTTCTCATGCTTTGAAAAAAGTGCAACATACTTTGAGCTCATGTGATAAAGATTGTTATATTGGATTTTCAACGAACAGTTCTAATAGTTTCAATCGATAATTCCAAATGGTTAGCTTTACTCTACATACATATATAAACAATTGAATTGTAATACCTTCTGTATTCGCACAAATACTGTGTGTTTGTATCTTGAAAACAATCAGGATTTGATCTCTTTTCCATTTTTCAAATACTGAACCTTTATTATGATGTAATGAACCCTCAACGAGGCTTCACTGTTGGGTTGTTAAAATTTATTATTGAATAATAATTAAAACCTTGTTTCTCATTACATATTCCTTGGCGAAGAACTGCCTATTCCAGAAACATCAATAAGGCCTATTATTTAATCAGTAAATTTGAAGCAATAATTAGACATTCAATACGTTCCCTATGAAAATACACCACTCATTCTCAGTTGTTTGTAGCTATAGATTTAGAGTTTGAATAGTGACATTTTTAAAACAAATTCCATTTATAATCTAACTTGTAAGGTTGGGAGCGATTTTGATTAGCTTGTATACAATATTTAAAAGAAAAATTGAACCCTCGATGTTCAATATTTTTCATAATTATTAAAATGTAGCCTACTGTAATTTTGCTGATGAAATTTGCATAGATTTAAATGATGAAATTATCAATTTTCATTGTGAACTCCTTCATTGTCCAATATGCAGTACCTAAATAAAGTCTATATTTTCCTAAATCTTTAGAAATAAGATGCATAGAAAATGCTTATGCACAATCCTTGATAATATTTTGCTTAAATAGCTCAAAGAATCTGTTTACAAATAATAGATAAAACTCATTTGCAACTGGTAGTCTAATGTACCTAATAATCAGAATCCTCTAAATTTCAGTTTTGACAGTAGGTGAAGAGGCTCCTTGTCTATCATGATTAGACATGCAATTCTTGTTTGTAGATCCAGGTCCGTATGTGGAACATTAAGTTTTAAAAGTTGCCATGTAACTAGTTATTTGGTTGAAAGATGAATAATCGAATATATTGAGTGGTTTCAACTTTTCCCAATTTCGTGAAACTTTTCAAAATTTACTGTTTTTCTGAAGCTTATTTAGTATCGAGAAGTGAGAAATTTGAACTGAAGACTTAAGATGATCATTCTATAAAAAATAAACCTCATAAATTACTTTAAAATCAAGGAGTACCGGGAAATATCAAATTATGACAAATTTAATATATTGTGTCAATTTATCACATACATTTGATTGGATAATACTGGAAAATACTGAAGTTGTAACCACTTACTTATTTATTAGGATAACAAGGAACACATTTTTTGTTGTCGCATTTATATCAATCTCTAGTATAAAGCAGTTTATGTAACAACCGAATTAGTTTCTTACTACCTATCTCAATTAATGAACCATCGGTTCGCTAGATTGATAATAAGAGTACAACGGAATAAAGTTTCTCGTTATTTTATTGAAAAAGTAGATGTGATAACTTTGAGTTTTTCAATTCAATATGAATATCTACCACATCTTTTCACTTCTTTAGTACATAGAAAAAGCTCATAGTTATATCAAAAACTGTATCACCCCATTATTCTATGAAATACTTCAATGATAATTCCGTTGTCAATATGACCAGTGCCTAATCTAACCATTAGAATTTTCGTATCCACATTCACTTACATCTAGTCAACATATTTCATTAATATTAAATAATAAATACCTCACATGTATTTTTAATTGATGAGTTTTGGCGATCTGTGTGAAATAATAAATAAATCAATGCAAGTTTCCATTGTAAATAGCTACTAAATAATATGTAACTGAGAAATAGTACAAACCCATGCCTCACCTGATGCTTTTGAACAATTGAAAATACAAGTGCTTGGAAATGATATATATACGGTATCCTCGTATCTTTTTTATGTCACCAAGTTACTATTGTTCGGTATAGTATTATATAATTATTTTATTAGATTTTAATAGAAGTCGTTGATACAGTAAATATTACAAAATTAATGTCTCCTTAAGCAATAATATTACTTCGTCTCTTTTCTACTAATTATATAATAATAATATATTAGCCTTGGTGTAAAAGTAAGGATCAATTATATGCAGTAGTACCGATGATTGAATTATTTTCGTGTTTTGTAATCGTCCAAATAAAATCAATTGTATAGGCTATTTATTTAGAATAGCTAACCATTCAGGTAATATAAATATATTTACATAGATTTTAGATGTGTGCTAAAGTGTAATCAAACCGTTATATTACATTAGTATTGAATAATGAAACTATCAAAACATACTCCAATACTGTAAGTTACATCTCTTGCATAGAAAAAATATATGATATTTGGTGGACCATTTCAAGTGTTTTTAATACTACAGTAATGTTTTGCCCCGTTGGTTGTTCAAACACAAAACGATAAGTGCTTTCACGTTGTTTCAAATGATTCACAAGCTTTTAAATAGAGTATTTTAGATGTTTAATCAATTGTTTTTTTGTTGTGGCTTTCAAACATTGATGACCTTGAATTTCTGTGATTGTGATTTTAGCACCTTAATCTTGATGCAAAGCTGCTAAGAAATAATATTGTTTTTACTCATTCTAGGATATTCAATTTTTTATTTGTAATTATTGTTGAAGTAGGTAGTTTCTTTTTTAATTATGGATTTTAGTGTAGTATGATAATTTGTCGGTAGTAGGCTATACTCTTGAAAAATGAATGTTGGAAAAGTAGGACCCTCTAACTCTAACTTGTGATTTTTTTATTGTTTTGCTAATGTAATGTTATAGATTTATACTTGTCGATTTTAATTATTCGTAAGCTTTATGGACTAAATATATCTTGCTCAAAAATTATAGTCATTAACTTGAAAGTTTTTCATAATCTGGAAATTTTCAACTACAGTACTATTAATTATCAAACTATCTGTCTTGGCCTGCGTTTATTAAATCTATAGATCTTTCGTTTAATTATCCAATTCTTGATTATTATGGAACAAGAGATTTCTATTTCGTGAATAACATATAATGTTTCTCATCATTACAAACCTACCAAAAAAGTAATTATAGCCTAATTCGGGTAGAACTTGTGATAGGTTACAAAACAAACCGTATAATAGCATATTATCGGTAATATTACAATAATGCTGAACTCTGGTTTTCCACTCGTCATGCTTTATATTCTGTATTGACTTGAAAAAATCAATTTGGATGTAGGCCAGAAATGAAACTTTCCACAGTCCCATATTTAAATAATTTCATCAATATCAGTGTATTTACATTCGTGTAAAAATATAGCATAGTTGAAGCAAAAACATTATTTCCTACTCTATCTATTTACCATCTTGACTTTTTCTCTTGAGGGGTTTTCTTTTTTTGAGAGTGAATTTCCGCTACAGTCTAGATGAGAATTACATTGCATCTATTTTGTAAAGATTCTTCACCTTTTAACTTGATTTTGTTGCTTTAATTGTTTTAAACTCATGTTTTATTTAATAAACTTATTCCATATTATTTATTATTATCAACAGTTCTTTGTCAAACTGTTTTCAATATCAATTGAAGCTCTTTGGTCTTACCAAGTCAGTAGTTTTAAATTTTACATGATCATTTCACATTACTGATGAACAGAAAAAATTTTTATTGGTTTGTGTGGTGTTTGTACGGTACTGTGGTATTTATCTTCTTTCTTTCCATAGTAATTGTCTTCCTTATTAGTTAGCTCTATTCGTATACAAAATTAGAGAATAATAAGAGCTGCTATATCTTATTTAAGTACCTGTACCTTTGTTCTATTGCTTTGAAAAAACTAGGTTATTGTTTTCATATTCCAAAAGGATTGATATTGATCATTTTATGAATTTGTTGTTGCTGGAATTGAGTCTGAACTTGATAAGTATTTGTAAATATCTATTATGTAACCAGGAATTGACAAAATTATAAAAAAGCTAGCATAAAATTGTTTTGTTTGCTATTCACGATATGCTTTAAAACTGTGTAATTTTTTCCATTGTTTGCTTTTCTCAAATTTCCCATGCCCAATGTGAATAAATGGATTTCTGCACAGAATGTAATCTTTTATTGTATATGGCAGACTATACAAATAAATTTTGAAATTTACATGATGTTTTTGTTAGCATTATTCTTTGCCTTTTCCCTTGTCGCCATAAGTCTTGATCAATAATTTATAATAAGTCTTGATTGATTGACCAAACAAAGTAAGTTCTAAGATTCAAGTCGACGGTTTTGCATTTCTCTTTATGTAGGTGTTAGAAATTTGGAGGAAATTCAGTTTTTAATCAACTATATCTTCCGATTTCCAAAATTTAAATTTATATGATTCGAAATCCCTCTGGGCGTAATATCGTGCTCTACAACATGATACTAGGTATATCGTAATGTCTGAGATAGATTTCCAGGTACACCTGATATAGTATTTTTCGCACCTAGGGCCGAAAATGAGACTTTTCCTGCTCGAAATCGGTTTTCAGAAAAGATTGAGAGCCGGAAAAACATTTTTGCCCATGGTGCGAACGCTATTTTTCGCCACACAGAAAATTAAACAATATAGGCCTATGAGAATAATTGTTTATTAAGCACTTCCGAAAGAAGTGGAAGGTCATAGCTCTAGCAAATCTGAGGTAATCTGAATATCAGGAAATTGTCCAAGTATTTTCATTTTTCATTCTGATTTGTCTAAATAACCTAAAAGATTATGTTCAATTATGTGGGAGGTTCAGTTTATACTTTTTTATTCTTTCAAATGACAATATGATGATATTATTATAAATGTTTTAATTATTGAATAATAAACTCAAAAAATGAAAAGTTTTTTGATCAGCTGTTTTAGCACACTAGAAATTTAGCGGCCGGAAAGAAACCTGTTCTGACGTCAGACGAGAGTCGTCTGCAGATCTACGTAGGGACTGGAAAACAGCTGCTTTCTGTGCAGTGTGGCAAAAACAATATTCCTTGTATTTCGAAAAACACCTTCTTAGCTTCAACTCCCATAATGTATTTCATAATCCTCTTATTGAGGATTCGCACAATAATAAGGTCCATGAGATCATCTTCTATCATAGTCACCCGTCGTTAGATGAACTTTTTCCAGTGAAGGGGCACGTATAAGGACACCTCAAGGATCAACATTTCAAACACTGATAACTTTTGACTCAATGATCGGATCTCCTCATACTACAGCTCATTCTTCTCGGCTCCTCTATAGGCGATTCGAAATTACGTATCATAGGCCTAGTTCAAATTCGGTCAACGAATTGAAAATTTATCCTCGACTGTACATAAACCTATATTTTCATACGGTACAAGAAAATGGCTAATTTCTAGGCTATAATTCAGAGCTGCAGATTTCAGAAAACCCATTATGATTTTGCCCCCGAATGAATTTCAATTCGAATTTCGAATTGAAAATTAATTTCATATGTGATGAACAGCATGGGTTCCAGAAAGGGAAATCTACTAAGACTGCAATAGTATCCCTTGTTGAAAGACTAATAGATATAATAGATTCAGGTGAGAAGGCAGCCGCAATATTTCTTGATTTATCCAAAGCTTTTGATTGTGTGAACCATAGAATATTATTGGAAATACTAAAAACTGTAGGTGTGAATGGTATAGAACTAAAATGGTTTGAATCATATCTCATAGGTAGAAACCAGTGTGTTGAGCTTACCAAGGTGGATGGGAATGAAATAGTAAAAATTAAATCTCAAAAACTGGAGGTCCAGACTGGAGTACCTCAAGGCTCAATTCTGGGTCCCTTACTGTTTCTGTTGTAGCCTATGTGAACCAATTACCGAAAGAGTTAAAAGATCACAGAGCTCTGTTGTTTGCTGATGACACATCGCTTATCTTTAACAATTATTTATTAGATAGTCTATAAATAAATGCTTTTACTGGAGTACAGTCAATTTTCCGATTCTTGAAGCAAAATCAATTAACAATAAATAGTAAGAAATGTCAATTCCTACAATTCAAAAGTAAATATAATTCAGTAGAGGATAGAGAAATAAATGTGTTTGTAGAGGAGAATGAATTAGACCAAGAAGAGAAAGTAGCATTCTTGGGAATTTTATTGGACAGGAAATTAACATGGCATCCTTACATTGAGAGGATATGTAATAAGATATCATCTGGGGTATTTGTCCTGCGGCAGCTTGCTAGGCTGAATGATAAAAAACTACTGTTAACTGCTTACCATGGACTTATACTATCTCATATTAGGTATGCTATTTTAGTATGGGGTAATTCATCTCAACAAAATATGGACAGGGTGTTTAAGATTCAAAAGAAGGCACTCAGATGTATAGAGAAAGTGAATAGGTTAAACTCTTGTAGGCCTTTATTTAAAAAGCTTGGTCTATTAACTGTGCCATCTTTGTATGTATATGAAGTTGTAATGCATGTGAAAACGAGTGGTGTGATCCAGAATTCAGATGTTCATGAGTATAATACGCGAAACAGAGCAGATTATCATATAATGGGTCACAATAGTAGGTTATTTGAACAAAAACCAGATTATATTGGTAGGAAATTTTATAACAAGCTACCTCAAATCTTGAAAAGTAATGATGATTTGAAGATTTTCAAAAAACAAATTAAAAAATATTTAGTTGATAGAGCTTTTTATAGTGTACAAGAATTCCTTTCAAACCTAAACTAGGTTGAACTACTTAGTGTTAGAATTATTACGTAATAACATGACTTGTCTTATACTCCATGACTGGAGTCTTTAGGACGTAATCTTAAAAAAAAAAAAAATTTCTCGTCGGTTTTATATGTATTTTGGGGCGCTGAATCCGAACCTGAAATTCGCTGATACGCCAGAGGGCGGCTTCACCCTTAAAACCCCCCAAACTTTGGGACTTTTTCCATTTTTTGTTTCATTTTATTTCGAAAGCCTCGGGTTTTTCGAAAAATATTCTTTACAAAATTAAAGATAATAAAGTTCCCAAAATATTGAGTGGTTACGCATGATTACAATTTCTGGTTTTGGAGCCACATATTTTCAAAAAAGGGGCAATTTTCAAGGTTTTTTTTCAATTCTAGAAACTTACTACTTTTATTCTAAAAGTTATAACTTACCAACTTGGAGTATTATTGAGTAATGGTGAAAAATCACATAACGTGTGAAAGTACAATCAATTCCGAACAAGATTACACAGAAGTTTGAGAAATTTAGTAAAGAAGGGAGGGGGAATACTAACAAAAATAGAAAATAATGTCCTGCAGCCAAAATACAAACTATTCAATGTCTCCCTAACCAATCGAATTAATATTTTCGATCATATTTTTATGGAAGGATTATGTTCTATCAGAATCACCCCTTAGATGCACTTAATTTCAGTAATGACCACACACAGACCAACACCCGAAAATCGTGTTTTTTTTTAATCAAGGGGACCTTGAAACGTATAGAAAATATTAAATTGGGGTACATTATTTTTTTAAAAAAGCAATACTTTCCTAGGGTTGTAGATAGGTTATCTCAAGGAAAGTAAAAATCATTAATTGAAACATTTCTTGAAATGCTGTTATCAGAATGATAACATTTCACTAATTTTATTAATGTAGTAAAAATTACAAAAATGAATTGAGAGAACATTATTGAAATTGGAATTTTATTGTTTAAACTCACTGCACGGCGGACTGCGTGGTTCGGTTCGGCATGTGTGGACATACTGCCATAGGAGGCTGTGGTTTGTAACTGTGAAAATCAAAATATCCCATCCTTGAAGTGAGTATGGATGATACCATTGGAATTTATGGAGATTATATTATTTCCACTGTCACTGCTTTGTGCGAATCCAGCATTAGACACTAAAAACCAAATTAGAAAAAAGACGTATTATGATGAGAGTAAACTAATAAAGTGTTATAATTATCTAGGCTATCAATGAATAAATGAGTTAATTTATTATTAAAAACTCTAAGGATACAACAGAATGGCGCAGTCGAGAGATAAGTAACCTACATTACGTGAGTATTGGATATTGAGTAATACGCTAAACTACTATAGTCCAGGCAATGAATGCTCAAAAAAAGGGTATAGAGGGAAAAGTTTAGAATACAATTTTCGACCCCGCAGTTCTGTTAAGGATAGTGAGGAGGTAAACATATCAAAAGTCCCCACCTCTACCCCCTGTGCTAGGGGGATGGGAGTGGTTCAAAGGTACCATTTTTTGGTTTCTCGCATATAACTCGAAAACTATGCATTTAACAGACATGCCTATTACATAAGAAATTAAAGCTTACATAATTTCCTACAATATTGATCTCAAAACTTTTTCTATATCTCTTCCACTTTTCGAGATATCCGCTCTAAAAGATGTGTCATTTTTGAAAAAACTCATTTTCCTTCAATTTTTTGCTATTTTTGCTCTAATAACTTTTCGAATATCGATGGGAAAAATCTATGCTGATCATTACCTTAAAGAGCATCAAATTCTCTTCAATTTGATGTATGATTTCACAAGTTTACGCACATCCCCACGACTGTTGCAGCAGCTCCAGTGTTGAGTGTGATATCTTCAGTTATTCAAAAATAGACTAATTGACAAAGAATTTTGGAAAGAATGTTTTAAAAACAATTTTTGACTTGGCAGCTTTGTTGGGATTAGTTAGGGTGTGAACATATCAAAAGACCCAATCCCTAGCCTACCCCTTGTTCTAAAGGGATGAGGGTGGTTTAGAAGTTGAATTTTTCAATGTTTTGCTTACGCTCATAACTTGAGAAAAATGCGTTCAACCGACATGACTAACTATCCAGAAATGAAGCTTGATAAGTTTCCTACACAATTTGGTCTTTGGTGATTTGTGATATTCTCAATCGTTTTCGAGATATACGCTCTTAAAAGTGTAAAATTGTTAAAATAACAGCTTTTAATCCTATTTTTTAATGTTTCAGGGCCTACAACTCTCCAACAATGCATCGTAAAAATAAATTCTCACGGTAGATTTGTAGAGCTTTGTTTTCTCTTCAATTTGATGCATTATTTCACTACTTAATGTTCTCCTTCTATTATTATAGCAGATTCAATGTGGGGGGGGGTGACATTTTTAACTCTGCAACAAGTGTCAACTTAGCAGTTCCACACCTTCAATAGACGGGCTAGAGAAGCGTATTTTGGCTATGTTTGCCTCCCAACTAGTCTCCATTAAGCTACAAAGTCAAAAACTGTGTACCGTACCAGATGTTCCAGACTCAAATTCCATTGTCAAGTCATCAATTGTTACAAAATTAAAATTTCTCCCCCCACATTGAATCTGCTATAACAATAGAAGGAAAACATTGAGTAGTGAAATAATTCATCAGATTGAAGAGAAAACAAAGCTCTACAAATCTACTATGAGCATTCATTTTTACGATGCATTGTTGGAGAGTTGTAGGCTCTGAAACATCAAAAAATAGGATTAAACGCTGTTTTTTAACAATTTTACACTTTTAAGAGCGATTATCTCGAAAACTATTGGAGATATCACAAATCACCAAAGACCAAATATTGTAGGAAATTTATCAAGCTTCATTTCTGGATAGTTAGTCATGTCGGTTGAACGCATTTTTCTCGATATGAGCGTGTAAACAAAACATTGAAAAATACAACTTTTAAACCACCCTCATCCCTTTAGCACAAGGGGTAGGATTGAGCTCCCCCTAACTGGTCCCAACAAAGCTGCAAAGTCAAAAATTGTGTTCAAAACATTCTCTCCGAAATCCTTTGTCAATTGGTCTATTTTTGCATAACTGAAGATATCACACTCAACCCTGAAGCTGCTGCAACAGTCGTGGGTATGTGCGTGAACTTGTGAAATTATACATCGAATTGAAGAGAATTTGATGCTCTATAAGCTAATGATCAGCATGGATTTTTCCCATCGATATTCAAAAAGTTATTAGAGCAAAAAAGTGAAGGAAAATATGTTTTTTTTCAAAAATGTCACATCTTTTAGAGCGGATATCACGAATAGTGAAAGAGATATAGAAAAAGTTGTGAAATCACTTCTGTAGGAAATTATGTAAGCTTTAATTTCTTATAGAATAGTCATGTCTGTAAAATGCATAGTTTTCAAGTTATATGCGAGAAACCAAAAAATGGTACCTTTGAACCACCCCACCCCCTTAGCACAGGGGGTAGGGGTGGGGACTTTTGATATGTTTACTTCCTCACTACCCTAAACAGAACTGCGGGGTCAAAAATTGTCTTCCAAACTTTTCCCTCTCTAAGATGGAACGTTTGGAATCTTCTATTCAGACTTTACTCATCATAGTTACTAGACAAAGTCAATTGACTCAAACGTTAATTAATACGAATGCCAGTGACAATCGTGAAAAAGCGGTAAGTGGAATTCCATTTGACAGGTTTGATGAATCTTTGGAAGACTTTGACTCGTACACTGACAGGTTAGCTGCCTACTTTGAGGTTCAAAAATGTACCAGAAAATAAAAAGGTTCAGTGTTTTATTTCGCTAATTGGATCAAAACTTTTCAGTCTCCTGAAAACTCTATTATACCCAGAGACAGTTGCATCCAAAACTTTTATAACGACTTAAAAACACTGTTGAAAAATCATTTAAGCCCAGCACCATTGTTTATTCCAGCTCGTCATACGTTTATCAGTCGCAAACAACAAGAAGGTGAATCAATAAGCATTCATTTGTCTGAGTTGCGTAAGTTAGCTGTAAATACACAATAATGATACATTGTCAACAATGCTGAGAGACATCCTTGTTAGTGGCCTGCTTGCGTTCAAAATCAATTTTAGATAGACTTTTTGAGGAGGACGATATTACTCTGGAGAAAACAGTAGAGATGGCCTTAGCAATTGAAAAGGCATCAATGGGCACACAGAGTATCCTTGACAATACTAAAAGCAGTTTTATGCAAATTCCAGTTAACAGCATAGATTCAGGACAACGAAAGTGCTATCGGTGTGGAGAGTCAAATCACATCGCAAAATCCTGCACTAAAAAACATCTTTTGTGTTCGTATTGCAAACGGGACAACCATGTTGTTGATGTCAGCCTTGCAAGGAAACGCAAAAACACAAAACCACAAAATGCAAAACGCATCAATGTTCTTGATGTCTGCCGTACAACAAATGTTGACAATCAAGAGACAACCATGTTGTTGATGTCAGCCTTGCAAGGAAACGCAAAACACAAAACCACAAAATGCAAAACGCTTCAATGTTCTTGATGTCTGTCGTACAACAAATGTTGACAATCAAGATGATACTTCAGTTTTGGATGACTGTGAGACACACGATGATAAACAAGTGCCTATCTACAACATAGAATCCAGTATCAGTAACCCTCCGCCAGTTATAGTCACTGTACAAATCAATGGCCACGATACTCCAATGGAATTGGATACTGGAAGTGGAGCTACTGTGATCAGTCATAAAACACTCAAAAGCATCCCTATATAGTAAAGGTAGCAGAAAAATTTTGCCCACCAGCACAATTTTCCGAACCTATGGAAATACGGAAATACATCCGCTAGGAGTTATTTATATGTGCATGCCAGCTACAACAACAAATTGGAAACACTTAAACTATACATCACAAAAGAGGACTGCAGCTCACAAACAACCCAGACTTGAACAAACTATTGACTGCACACACGAATTTATTCAAAAAGACTGTTGGAGTTGCAAAAGATTACACTTAGAATATTGAACTAAAGGATGATGCCCAACCCATATTCAAGCGTGCAAGACCAGTTCCCTTTGCTCTTCAGTCGCAGATTGAAAGTGAAATACACAGATTTGAGACAAAAGGTATAATAAGTAAAATTCAATTTTCTGACTGGGCCACCCCAGTGGTTCCAGTTGTGAAGCCCAATGGAGACATACGTCTCTGTGCGGATTATAAAATTACAGTGAACCCACAGATGTTTATTCCACATCACCCTTTTCCTGGTTATGAATGTGTCTTTGCTAAATTGTTCACTACATTGGACATAAAAAAAAACATTCCTACACATTCCAGTTACTGACAGTACTTCACAGATACTCACCATAAATACCCACAAAGGACTGTATGCAGTAAATCGATTGAATAAATATAATAACAAATATTAAAACCGTAACGGCCAAGCCATATAAATAAGTTACACATAACGTGATAACAGAATAATATGGAAAAGAAATGCAGTTTTTAGTGTTTTATTACACAAAAACTGAGATTTCTCTACCAATTCCATGTTGATGTAGAACTAATGTTCTATCACGATCTAGGATATAATGAAGTTGAATTACTTTCTTACATTAATTTAGGTACCGTATTAACGTATTAACACTTGATTTTGAGGTTACATATAATAATGTTTTTCTATTTGAATCAACCATATCAAATATCATTGTATTAATCTGTAACAATCTAATTTTCATAAATATCTTGAACGTATTTGAAACAGTAATTAGGTTTTAAATCAACTGCACATCCAACGACACAAAACAAACTGCTGACAACGGTGTCACCATAAAGAAAGGAGGCAGTGGTCGGGTGGAGAGGGAGAGTCTATGTCTGGTGAACTGCGGCGCGCTCCCAGTGTGAGTTGACACAAAGTAGGACATTTAATAATGTTTTGGATATTGTAGTATGATTATTTTGGAGCTTCCAGATGGCTGAATTGATCCGATATCCTCGACATTATTAAAATTACAGACGATTTCTTGGAAATCGATATAATTATTTTTGCCGCCATCTTGTTTTTTTCATGATTACAAACATTTTTGAGATTACCATCATGGATATTCTCTTTCTACACATAATTACAAAGAGATTGATACCCATTCCCAAGTATGTACCTTCAAGGAGTCATGAGTTACAAGGTTTTCTAATTGTTGGGATTGACATTTGGTGGAAAAAGCGTGTTTTCCGCAGCAAACAGTACTTTTTACACTTTTTCCGATGACGCTCCAGCCGTAAAATATGGACTTACAGCCTCCAACCAGATGTAATTATGAAGCTTTGGAAATATTCTACAACACTGTGTCAATAATACTAGTGTTTGTCTACTGCGAATACATAATATAGGTAGTCCAGTCACTATATACATTGGTGCATGCAATTTATTAGAAATTATTGAACGGTTGCTAAAGTTTTTCAGGCATTTTGTTTCTTGCCCTTATATCTCTAACAAACTAAACTTGACGATAACTGTGATGTCATTATAAACTGTCACTTTTTCTCTTTTAGCTTCAAGTTACCGTACCTAGTTTTTTTTTACTTTTTCATGTACCTACATTTTCATGTAAACATGTATTTTTTGGAAAAAAATGATTGATTGATGTTATCCAGGGTTTGAATCGGGAATGTCTCTGCCAACTTTATGACAAACTGATATTTATAATGTATAGTGTTTTATAATGTTATCAAAGAAATCGTAAAAGCTTTCTTAGAATTGCTCTATGACGTTTTTAATTTTAGTCATAAAAATATGAAAATCAATTTCTACGTTTTTAATTTTATTCTTAAAATATGAAAATCAATTTCTACTTGAATAGTTTGTTGATCATCTACATCAGTATCCCCATTTCCATATAATTATGATTCTTAGTTTTATTAATAGTACCCATTATTGCTTCATGATCGGTAATCGAACAATTATAAATGGCGGGATGAATTGTAAAGCAGCAACTTTTGAGAGAAAAAATAAACAAATGAAAACTATATTATAGTCCGGGCGCAAATGTCATTCCGTGGTCATTTTTGAGTAACAGCCGTAGAAGATGTCTCAATTTCTTCGTTAGGTCTAGCATAATAAGGAACGTGATGATGATAAGTCGAAATCACAGGCAAACACCTCCGAAACAAGATGGCCGTCCAAAATTTTCAGGGTTTTGCTATATCGCTTGTATTTCAAAAACCGTTCACGATACTGAACCGTTTTTTTTAGACGAAAATATTTTTAAAATCTTCCTCTACAATTTTTGTTTCATAAAATGTTTCTCTAAAACGCATATCTTTTTAGTTATAACCTTCAAAAGCCCAAAAAACTTTTTTCTAAATTTGTTCAAATTTCATTCCATTATAACTTTTTTTGTGCAAGAGAAATTTTAAATCTATGATAAACCTATTTAGAGCGTTTTTTCAACTTTGGAACGATATATCTTCATGCGCTGTACGTCAAAATATGAGCTCTCCAGCGCCCTCCAAAGAAAACCCTGCATGATTTCTGGTGCGTTTTTCCATATGCATTAGGTACCTAACAAGCTAGAAATATAAAATCGATTTTTTCATGACTACTTTAAGATAGAGACTTGCAAATGGCCTCAATCTCTTCGTTACAACAAGACGAATAAGAATATTGATGATGGAAACAATGAAAATATTCAACATCATTGAAAAATTCACGATGGCGGTCATTATAGAATTTCATATTCTAGGAAAAAAGCGAGAGCATATTTTTCTGTCCGATTACGAGATTTGGCAGAAATAGCTGAAAACTGGAAAATGAGCCGGAAATACGAGGCTTTTGGGCGACTCTGTATCTAGCACAAGGAAATTTTGCATGAAGAAATTTGTTCTGGACTTCTCTTATGTACCCAAATAATATATAAAAAAATCAGAACTACAATATAAATTGCATGCACCAATGTATAATATAGTAACTGGACTTTAGGGGCAAGAAACAAAATGCCTGAAAAACTTTAGCAACCGTTCAATGAAGCTCTTTCTAACAAATTCGAGAATAATAATTATAACCCTTTTTTAAGAGTTTTGTGCGTGGTAAAAGAGACTTAGTATAAAAACAAATTTTATTGACTGCAAACACAGTATTAAGAAAACTTGGGAAACAATAAATGAAGCAACGGACTCCATCAAACATAGGAAAATGATATTTTCTGATGTAAAGGGTATAGATAAACAAATAATAAAATCAGACAAAAAGAAAGAGATGGCTGATGAATTCAATAAATATTTTACTACAATCGGTACAGAGATTACAAATAGGAATCTGAATAACTTGAATCAAGATATAATATACAGATAAATAGAGTAGGTATTTAACTCAATCTTTTTTCACACGAGTATCAGAAGAGGAAGTAGTTAGGACTGTTCTGACTTCTGAGCCTGATTTTATGAAAGAAAATGTTTCTTGTTTTTGTTAATTAATACAAGACGAACCATTCCTCGACGCAGGCCTAGCCTAATGGCATGTGTATACTTAATATTTGAATTTTTGTTTGTTTCTTAAACAAAATTGTAAAATGAAGTGAATAAAGAAGATATTCTGATTGAACCTCATGTGGATCACACTTATTATCCAAACTAGAAAGTTTATCATTTTTATTTTAAAAACTCTATCCCGAATGGAATAAAAACAAGAATAATTACAAATCAATTTAAAGTAAAAGTTGGAAAATATTTTATAGCTGCTAGTGGCTTCTAATTTCTTTTTGAGTTTTTTCACGTTTTTCCCCTCATATTGTATATAATTGACTTACGGTATCTACTCTACTTCTTTAATTTATGATTTATATTGTAAAACAAGATTTATTTTAGTTCATAAGGAACTACCCCTAGATTTATTTTAGTTCATAAGGCGAACTAACACGAATGGAGGCAGTGGTCGGGTGGAGAATCATGTCCGGTACGCGGCGGCAGGGTGCGGCGTGCTCCCAGTGTGCGACTGTCAAGGCGGCGCGGCTTGTCGTCTCCAGTGTGCACACGTTATTTATGGAAAACGTTTTTTACATTCTTCTTTTTTAATTCTGATAATTAAAAAAATATATTAATATTATTATATTAATATTTATTATTTCAATAAATATTATTGAAAATAAAATGAATCCTAAAATCATGAAAAGTAAGATACGGTACAAAGTTCAATGTTTTCTGTTCTTTGTATTACAGTTATTATTCAATTTAATTTATATTCTATAATTGGGATTTTTAATTGATAAATTATTTTTTCGGTTTTGAGAAAACCCAACAACATGTCAAAGTAGCTTACATAGAACGATCCTGGGTCGTCTGATTTCTCCGGTCCAACTGCTTCATATTTTATGAACTACGGTAAAGCTAGCCATGTGACGCGGGTATGCCTCTGCCCCTCGACTGCATCTCCTCCATATCAAGTACTTCCATGTCAACATTTCATGTAAGCGGTAAAATAAGGCTCAACTCACACTACCTCGTCTCAAATCGTACGACTCCAGTCGAGGATACTCCAGTCTCTCGACCTTACGACTTGTTTGCTCATTGTCACTACTTCAGTTCCATGTTACTCCATTTTCTAACCTTACCGTACTTTATTAAAAATATAAGATATAATTCGTCACTAATTAGCATGTAAAATTTTTTTATAATTATTATGAACATATTGTCTTATCTAATTCTTATTATTGTATTACCTATCTAAAATGATAATACATCACTTTCATCAAACATAACCTCAGTTTCATTAAAAATGCACGGTACTACTACGCAACTCAAGTCGAGGCTCGACCAACATGTCGAGTCAACGCTCTACTCAGTCTCACAGTCGCAAGGTCACAGATACTAGAATCGACTGGTCTGAGTGTCACCATTTGAAAACACATGTTGCGTCGAGAAGAGACTAGTCGCGTAAATGTGAGTTGAGCCTTAATTGTCATTATGTTCTTATATGGGGAACTGAAAACCCTCATGAAACAGTGGTACATGGACGAGATTTTTGTGCAGTGACGAACATTTTTTGTGCAGTTTCACAAACCAAGGTGTATGAACCCTCCTTTTTTAGGAAAACATAGTGAATGGTGCATCTTATCTGGCAATAATGATACGAAATTGGCTATTTCATCAACTAATTGCCGACTCGAACAACTTTATCTTTCAACAAGATGGAGCACCACCACACTGGCACAAGGATGTACGCCATTTCCTCAACACCAACTTGCTCAACGTTGTTCACAGAACCGCAAGACTTGGCTATGCATTCCTGGCCTCCACGGTCCCCCGACATAAAACCGTGTGATTTTTTCCTGTGTGGATACGTTAAAGATCGTGTTCCTCCCTTTGCACTTGATATTGAGGCGCTGAAAACCAGGATAACTGGTGCAGAAGCTACAGTCCAAGAAGACATCTTGTGAACAGTCTGGGATCGTGGGATGAATTTGGCTACCGTCTAGATGTCGTCCAAGCCTCAAAACACTCACAATACATCATCATAAACTTGATACTTCTGTGAGTAATTTGATGTAAAATTGGTTTGTGTGTACCTTTTTCTAAAATAAATATAAAAAATTGGGTCATTCTTTTTTAAACAGCCGGTACTTTCTGTGTCATATGATTGAGCTAGCGTCTATTAATTTACATGTCCATTCCAGGGCAGTCTTCCTTCCATAGTTCCATTACCTTTTCATAGTTATGTGCCACAAAACTACCCCGAACATGGGAGTTTCGAATGTGGTCCAGACTACTCACACCCCCTGCAGAACTTATGTGTCCCTATCCATACTTTTACCTAATGCCTATACGATAAACCTTCTTCACGCGCAATTTTGCGACCGATGGCGTCATGTCACAAATAAAATCAAACAACATTGACCAAGATGGCAGTGATCAATTCAACTCACACTCAAGGTCCTCACACACCCAGCTATGAATAGCGTCTCCGGAAACGTCATCCTATCTACCAATGTTGAAAGCTACGCTACGCTAGTGTGAACGGGACAGATTCGTAATGTGGATTCAACATGGGAGATAGGATGGCTGTCTTCCGAATACTTATATAGCTACACGTAGCTGGGTGTGTGATGACAACTGATGCCGCTTGCACACTCAAGTCAATAATTGCTTACAAAAGTGTCGACGAGCGTGAGAGTGTTGATTGAGATATAGTTAGCCGCTTGGCGAGAATGTGGCGCTGGAATAAGGCTTTGCTCTTTTTGGCAATTCAGTCATATAACATTTGAGGCGGGTCATCATTTAAAAATTCCTAGAAATCATGAGTTGATCAAATCTTTTTCATTGATGGATAAAGGCTATTGATTGACTAAGGGTGTGATCACATTGGATGCGTATATGTGCAAGTGCACGCTTGGTTATATGCATGGCAAAGCGCGGAGAAAACAGACTATGGAAAGAGCAATAGGAACACTCACACTGAAAGCGTGCACATACTGGTTGCGTTCAGTGTGAGCATCTTCTGAAAAGTCACAACTCTTTCCAGATTTTGTTCGGCTCATGCATGATCTGAAGTGCACTTGCACTTTTATAAGCATTCAATATCATCATACCCATACGTTAATGTGCGGTAGTAATTTTTATTTTACGCACGAAACTATAAGTTGAAACCGCTTAAATTTGTTCCAGACTTAAACCTGGGTGACGTTGAACAAGTCTATCTTATTTACGCTGCTGGAATAGCCACTATTACTATGTTCTCCTAGTTTATTACTGACCAAGTAGAACTCTGGTAAAATTAACATGAAAATAATAGTCATCAAAAAATCAGACATTGCTAGGTTTCTACTACAGTAGTAGGCGAATAAATGCTACAAGCTGGCAGCTTTCAAGTTGCTCGTGCTTATCAGCACGTTGATAGTTGTGAAAAAATTATTCATTACGATAACGAAATTTAATTTCTATTTCCGTTGGTAGCTGCAAACATAGAGAGAAACATAGCATAAGAAGATATCCCATGGTATAGGGCGTTAATGTTCCAAATTTCAAACTCAAACCGATAGCCCTAGTCGGGTAGTTCTTTATCGTAAAGTTATGGTACGCTGTTAGGCTAGGCACACACCAGTTAGTCAAGACAAGACATGATCAGACACAATACTTCACATAGTTGCTTATGACGCAACACACATTGCTTAGTCATTGCAATTAAACATGACTCCATAAGCTGTAAAAAGTATTAACTGTAAAAAGTATTGTGACTAGTCTTGTTTTGACTCATCGGTGTGTGACCAGACTTAGTCTCTCATACTTCATACTGTGTCGTTCTCAACTTCTTACACTCTTACCCGGTCAAAACAGTAATCGGGTGTGTCGTCAGTAATCGGCTTGAAATTTGAGCCATAAACAACCTAACTTATACCATGGGACAATTTATTTATCTTATTTCTATGCTGCAACCAACTTATTGTTTTCTTTATACCATGGGACAATTTATTTATCTTATCTCTATGCTGCAACCAACTTATTGTTTTCTAACTGCTATTAAAATAGTCTAACGTTGAACAAGGCTAACGTTTGAGAGCCCGGTCACACAGAAGAAGCAACCAGATATCATATATTTATTACAGAACAAAGAAGACTACAGGCATTATGTATTATACAATATAGGTATTTATATTAACAGAAAGCGATCTGAGATAAGGATACCTATAAAATTGAGGATAGCTCTCAATGACACCGGGCCCTTATCATAATTTAAACAAGTACTATAGTATATTAATATGTATTTAATATAGTGAGGTCCACATTATAATGGCAGTAGCCTATTTGAGTAACATTGGTCTTGCTATCCTTGTCTATCATTCGACAAAGCAAATAGCGCTTTTCTTTTCTAACTCTGTAACATTGCTGGATCGTTTTTCAAAATTTAATTAAACAAGGAAGTATTAAATCTCAATTATTATTAAAATGTAATATTTTATTACTGAAAAACAAATTGTCTTGACAAAAAAAAAATCATTTTATAAACAATAAAATCTGTGGTCTAGTGGATAGAGTTCAAACCCTCTCATTACCAAAAGTTTTTTAACCAGATCACTCCCGTGTTATCGGATGGGCATGTTAATCGTTGAAATAACAGTTGTAAGGCCCATTGACGGCTTAAATTAGTATATATTCAGGCGAGTTGGGACCTTCCCGCAAGGGACTCCCTACCAGCAAAAGCTATAACCTACGAATTTATTTTACGTTACTATATTTCAAACAAGAATGAACAGTTGATAAAAACTATAACTTATGATATGGGCCTACCAGTATGCAGTATCTGGCAGCTATCCTCTATAGAAGGATGTGACAAAGCAAAAAATCGGCCACGCTGTTCTATTTTTTCTCCTGACATTACAACGTAGACCCTTAGACCAGTTATAGAATAGGCACGGCCTATTATATATTCATACTGAGTACTTAGCATCAGATAGAAAGCTTTTCTGTAGAGTTTGTTTACAGTGTTTTCCATAGCAGATTGTGTCTATTTCAACGGGAGCGCAGCTGGAGTTTACCATTTTAATGAATAATAATTTACATCCTTCTGAAATATACACAATCTGCAAGTTTTCTATCCGATGATGACGTCACGATTTGCAGATATGGCAGTAGATGTTGGCTTCAGAGGCTAGACTTCCCAGCGTGTCTATACTATAACTGGTCTAAGCGTGGACCCCACAAACCACAATAGAGAAAAAGAGGAAGATAAAAGATAATAATAAACTTTAAAATTTGATACAGTACGAACAAAAATGTATTTACAACACCAAAGTTTTTTTGCATTACAATAGTTAGATTAAAGGAAAAGATCTTACTGATTTACAATTAATTTTAGTCTCTCATTTCTCCTTCTTCGTCATCTTCCTCCAGACATCGAACGTATAAAACGTTATTACACCGAATAAGCACTTCACCCAAAACACCCGTCATAACACCTTCAATATACTCTTCGGCATTAGCTACTTGCAAGTTCATGTATGGATCCGTAGCAACAAACAATCCCTTGTATTCATGGCCCCACTTTAATTTAACTAAAACAGTCTTACCGGTACACATGTTGAGGTAAGGTTTCGGATTGATCGGCATAGTTTGCTGGGGAACGTTTGCTGCTGCTGCTGCTGCTGCCGCCATGGTCGTTATCGTTCGGCAATCACCAAATATACAATAAAATAGAAGAAAATATGATTGAGACTATTCCAAACCTAAAATATTACTTGATACTGTAGCTTTAAACACAAGGTTCAGCTAAACTATTAAACAATATTAATGAGCAAAGCGGAACGATCCAACCAACAACAAAGAACAAACGAGAAACGACAAACGAAACGCAGAATGCAGCAGGCTTGCAGGGAAGATTGCAGCAGTATTGCCAAGCTTAAATTTATTTGTCTTTCAGCTTGAAAATTGTTTCAAATACTTTCTGACATACATTTTTATATCAAAATAATAAATTTATAATATTAATGTTTATTTTTGCAGTAATGACATCAGGAATGATAAAGCCATGATGCTATATCTCAAAGCACTAAGCCTCGACGCAACGTGAATAAAGAATTTAAAATTGCTCGAAATGAGAACAAAGGATGATCATTTATTCGAAAAGTATTTCAAGTGTGGGTTATCAATTTTACTTTCCTTGACCTATTACCACAGGTAAGGAAAGTATTGCTTTCCGAAAAAATTAAGGCACCCCAATTTCCAAATTTCTATACGTTTCAAGGTCCCCAGAGTCCAAACAAGTGATTTTTGGTTATTGGTCTGTATGTATGTGTGTGTGTGTACACGATATCTCATCTCCCAATTAACGGAATGACTTGAAATTTGGAGCTTTCCCTATAAGGATCTGACACGAACCATTCCAATCAAATGCAATTTATGATGGCGGCTAAAATGGCGAAAATGTTGTCAAAAACAGGCTTTTTCGCGATTCACTCGAAAACGGCTCTAACGATTTCGATCAAATTTATACCTAGAATAGTAATTGATAAGCTCTATCAACTGCCACAAGTCCCATATCTGTAAAAATTTCAGGAGCTTCGCCCCATTCATGCAAGTTTTGATTTAAGATTCCCAATTATCAGGCTTCAGATACAGTTTAAACAAAAAGTTTCAAGTGGAAAAGATTGAGCATAAAAATCTCTACAATTAATGCTCAGTAACATTTCCACCTAAAATTGAAAATAAGCCCGAAATTAGAGAAATTTAAGATTATTCAATTAGCAAACTGTTGATTCTATTAAATCATTCGGAGTCAGAGCCTTCGGCCAGAGCAGTCGCATTTTTGGTAGCTCTCTTATCTCGGTGATAATGATAGACAGTGTGCTTTTTCGTGTTCGAACTTCAGATCACCTTCCACTGATTGTGTACACTGAATTTGAATCTGATAGAGAAGCGCAGACCGTGCCAAATGAACTTCGAACGTTATATTGCTGGAGTGATGCATGCAAAGAAGCATATATGTCTGAATTAACATTCCCAATCGAATTTAATGCGAGCGAAGAAAGTGTAGAATGTTTGGCTGAAAATTTTATGACTACAGTAAAAAATAAGGCAGAGAATCTGGGCATGTTAAAAAAGTCATTAATAATAAGCAAGTTCAAAAATAAACCTTGGTACGATATAGAGTGTAATAGGCTGAAAAGGGAAGTACGTAAGGCATATAGGAATTTTAAGAAAAAAGAACATGATATAAATTGTTTTAATAAATATCTGGACAGTAAACTAATTTATAAAAATAAAATGAAAGAGAAGAAAAAGCAGTTCAACGATAACTTACAAAATAAATTTCAGAATTCATCAAATGCTAAAGAATTTTGGCGAGCAGTTCGTCTAGTAAAGGGCAATAAATCAATCGATAATGATTCTATAACTTTGGAAGAATGGACATCTTTTTTTAAAAATAAATACAGACCTGAAAAAAGAACTATTGAGTACATATTCTTCGACGTCAAGCATCCTTTTCTCGATAGACCGATAGAAATGATTGAGTTAGAAAGAAAATTGAAGAGATTGAAAAATGGGAGTGCTCCAGGTTTAGATGGGATTTCCTATGAATTTTTCAAATATTTGGCACCTGAAGGAAAACACCTGTTAGTAAGCCTGTTCAACTTGATCATGGAGACTGGGAAAATTCCTTTGAATTGGGCAAAGCTGAAAATATCCTATTGCATAAGAAAGGCTGTAAAAAAGATCCTAGGAATTTCCGAGGCTTATCTATTGCGAATTGTATTCTAAAAATTTTTACTGGAATATTAACAGATAGATTAGCAATTTGGGCAGATCAGAGTGGGATCATGGTGGAAAGTCAATCGGGATTTCGGAAAAATAGGTCATGCTTAGATAATATTTTCGTTCTAGATTCAGTAGTCAAATATTTTATGGAAGTAAAAAAGAGAAAGATGTATGCAATTTTTATTGATTATGAGTCTGCGTTCGATTCTATCCCGCATAACAGGCTATTTCAGAAAATGAGAGAACTCGGATTAAGTAGGAGAGTAGTTAGCGTTTTTCAATATATGTACTCGAACTTCTCACTGGTAATCGAGAACAGGTTGCATGGTTTACAATCCGAACCTATCCCACTGACAAGAGGCGTTTTGCAGGGTGACCCGGCCAGCCCACTTCTCTTCTCTCTGTACACATCGGCAATAGAAACTTACTTTAGAGATAAAGGAATGCATGGATTACACATTGATAGAGACAACGATGTACTAATGTTACAATATGCAGACGACATAGTCATCTTGGCGGATAGCATTTCTGATGTGAGAAATAAGCTCAAATGTCTTTATCAGTACAGCTTAGAAATAGGACTCAAGGTCAATGCAGCTAAGACCAAAGTTTTGCCATTCCATAAGGGTCGATTGAGCAATAGCCATAGAGATTTCGTGATTGGTGAGGAAAAAATAGAAATTGTAAAAATTATAATTATTTAGGAGTAATATTCCAATCCTCAGGTAAATATACAGAGATGTGCAAACGCTCAATTAATAGAGGTAAAATTGAATCAATATTGGCTGTCAACATTTTATCCAAGGTGAGGTCTGAGAAATGGGAGGGGAAAATGAAATTATTAGATATGGTTATCATACCATCGAGTTTGTACGGGTGTGAAGTGTGG
Source organism: Nilaparvata lugens (assembly GCF_014356525.2). Taxonomy (NCBI): domain Eukaryota; kingdom Metazoa; phylum Arthropoda; class Insecta; order Hemiptera; family Delphacidae; genus Nilaparvata; species Nilaparvata lugens. Next base: position 30,214,799 of record NC_052507.1, read on the forward strand.
GGTTTCGGTTGTGAGCAAGCTGTGGAAGCTGTTCAGTTGTTCTTTTTGAAGCGCTTGCTCTTGCTGGTGCGTACGACGCCGAGTTGGTGTGTTAGATCGGAGGCGAATAGACCAAGGCTCAAATTCATATCCTCAAAAGATGTCTATCTTGGCTGATAAGAATTGCGAACATGCCAGAGTCCAGATACCCTTTCATTTGTTATCGCCTACTGTTGAAAACCAACTTCAGTTCTAATTGGTTATCTATTGTTCAGAGAGAGATGGATTTGTTGGAGTTTCAAAATTTAAGGAACGATATTGAATTTGATGCTATTGAACTATATAATAGTAGAGAGAGAATTCTTGAAAGATATGTAATGAAAATAATGGATGAGGATAGATACTTGGCTCAGAATTCGCAAAGTTCTCCTTTTTATAAATTGTTTAATCCTGAATATCAACTAGGAGAACAGCTAACGTATGATCTGCCAATTAAAATGATTCGTTGTATGACACAGTACAGAGTATCAAACACGAGTACATTCTTACACATAAACGGTCAGAGATATCAGCTTGACGGAGAGAAAATTTGCCCTGCCTGTGATTTAGATTTCGAATCGTTAATACATTTTCTATTGATCTGTCCGGAATATGAAAATATTAGATTGCAGTATATTTTACCTTATGTAAATAATGTAGTTCAAAATGTAGACAAATTGATGGTACTGTTATCTAACTTTAATGATGAGAAAATCAAACAGGTATATCAGTATACTGTGAAAGCACTTATCAAGAGAGAAAATATGGTGTCGACCACCGATAGATAAGCATGATAATTACGATAGTTATCAGTCACTGCCAGCCTTAAGATATTATAGGTTAGATGTATAGAGGTATTCATGTTTTCAATCTTTGTTATTAGTCATTCTTACTTTTCTGTACTTGGTTGGTGGCATTATGATTGGTTTATCATGTTATAATATTGATGTAAAAAAAATATTTAATAATAAAAAATTATCTATATTCATGTGTAAATGACTCAACTCATTTGTATGGCAATAATTGTCGAAACAAATAAAATGATTTATTATTATTATTATTATTAAATCATTCACTATGAAGAGATAGCAGACTTCATGTGTCTGCAGCGTTATTGTCCTGTCACCAGCTGGCTTAGACCTTTGAATAGTAGAGTTGAGGTGCGCGTGAACACTAGCGTCAGTTGATCAATTATCATAACGGCAAGGAAAGTTGTGTGAGTGCGCCACACCAGATTTTTTTGTATGATTACTTGTTGGAAATGGTAAAAGTTACTTCTAAGTTCGAACAGTTAATTTTTTGATACTAATTTTTTTGAGGATATTATCAATTATTGTCTATGAAGTTCGTGCCAACGGTAGAACATGCATTTCATGCACATACACATAATGTATATCATCAACGAGATGCTACTAACTTGAAATGAACAACCAATAACAATAAATAAACCACTGGAAATTCACAAATTATGATGGAAAAACAATTCAACTTCAAATAGAGCAGCAATAGAAAAATAAATAACAAAGAATTAATATACAAAAAACTAAATTTGAAAGATTTTGCTCGAGATTTTCGCTGCAATAACACAATGTATGACTCTAAACTCACATACATGAATCAATAAATTGCTACATCCACTTCAACAACCTTGCACGTAACTGATATATCGTCTACTCTCAATACGAGCAATAGTTTTTTCACCGACATGCATGTTTCGAGAGGTTGTCCATGAAAAGGTCTGTTGGAGGTCTTGCTTCATGAAAGCATCACAAAATATGAATGAAAACCATATTCTATGCTTACGAAAAAGAATAATCCTTGAGATTCTCAATATGAATATTTTTTAAAATAAGTATTTATGATTTTTAGAATATTTTTTTATCCTCTACAATTAAGTTTTTCTGGTTCGTGGAATTTATTGTAGGAAGCTTTGAAAGAGGAAATAGGGATAAGACAAGGCTACCATCTCATACGTTGTGACCCATATAGTAACTGCTACTTTACTACAGTATCAGATGGATAACGGTTCTCGATAGCTGTTACCTTTTTTAACGACACTTCCTTCCTACACAAAGTAGAAGGAATTAAGTTTGTTCTACACAAAGTAGAACAAACGGTTCAAAGAATACGGGCCTCGAAAGAAAAATTCAAAATCTATTCATGTGAAAAAACATGCAGCCTGAGTAAGTAAGTAGGTAATTATAATTCAACTAATTTTACCTTGAAGAACAGCTCAATGAAGAGTAACAAATTATAGACTATTACAGTATTTTGTAAGAAGTTCATTCTATATATAAATATTTTGGATAAGAAATCCAATTCTCACTATCCATAAAAGAGTAAACTATATAAAATTACATTTTTACTTTATAGGCCTAATAGAAAAGAAGACTGAAAGGTTAGGCACGTGGTGAAGGGCTGCAGCACTAAGTGACAAAATAGTGTGTATAAACAAAAAGTAGAAGATTCTCTTCTTCTCTGTGGTATAAATTATTGATTCAAAACTTCAAAATCAAAATTAATTCAAAGTTGGAACATATACTTTTATAATTATCATATACTCTGGAACAGTTGGATCAGTCTATTATTCTCCTTGGAACAGTTATCTCAAGTCAAGATGGCAATGACCAAATAATAATCATGGTTCATAGTTTGAAAGTCGATTCAATCTATGTGAGAGAAGAAAATAAATTGAAATAGAATAATCAATAAATTATGCTAAGAATTTAGATATCACATTTTTACAATTTAATACCCAAGTCTACTTACGTAGTAAACTACGCTACAGTTAGGCGGCTCGCTCTGTACTTGTTACAAAACAGCTGATACACTTCACCCTTTTCCGTCTGTCACTTGTCACTTATGTCAATTTTTGTTGGGTTTCGGGATCGGGGTTTGTGAGCTTTTGCCACCTTTTGCTAAAGTTGGTGGTTCTGCAGCCTGTTCTAGTAAATTTGTATTTTTACAATATGTTAAAAATGTCAGTGTTAGTAATTCATTTACAATATTTGTATTAACTAAAATTAAAATGTTTATTCGAACTTTAAAAGTAACTCTGCTAAAATTCAAAGAAACAATCCAAATGGTATGCAACAAAACTGAACTATTGTAGATATTTTTGGTACGGTAAGTGTGTAGTAGTCTAGGCTACGTGCTGATTTATTGCTTCATGTTTTTTTTTTTATAAATATATCTGTTTTATTAGTTTGTGTGGGCGGTATACCCTTTAATCTTTCGACTATTCCAAACATTTTTTCATCTTGATAAAATCAATTCAAAAATTATTTTTAATTAACTTACTTGTTGTAAACAAAACACCCAAGTATGGTTTAATTTTTTTTTCTGATGTGATGGTTAGCTAGTTATGTCTTTGTTTCAATACCTTCAAACTAGATATTGAATAGTAGGACTATTAAGTTTTTATGATTTTTTCTTAATTCTAATGTCTTCCTAACGGTCCTGGGATCGGGGAATAGTCAATGGATGGTATCCTCTATCAAAGTCGTCAAGAAGGTGTTTAAAGTATCATGCACTATACTCTAAGGTGGTGTAAATATGAAGAAAATAAAAATCTCAGTACCCTTTTTTAAAATATTTTATCACAACATGTTTCGGTCATAGGCAAAATAGGGCAAATCATTAGGCAAATAGGGCATGATACGCGATAAATGTGGTAGGTACTGACATCAGTGGTACATCTTATTCTACGAAGTACATATGTGGCTGAAGCTAATTTCTTACACAAAAGGTCAATATGTTTACTCCAATTCAGGTTCTTGTCCATTATGATACCAAGAAATCTTGTACAATCCTTTGTATTTGTTGGTTCATTGGTTACATTGTTGTCTATATTGAATATCTTTGGAGTGAAGTTTATATTTACTATCTTGTCTTTAATGATTGATAGCTTCAGTTTCCTACGTATATTTGTGGCAATTTAAAGTGTCGAGCTTATATCGTTGCTTTGGGATTCTCTGTCTGATGGGATTATTATGGTGTTATCGTCTGCAAATAGTACTCATTTTTGGTCCTTCTTGAGATTATTTGGGAAGTCATTTATGTAAATGAGAAAGAACAATGGTCCTAGGATTGACCCTTGAGGAACACCTTTGGATATTTTGCAAAGAGATGATTTGGCACTAGTCAAGGTTGTGTGCTGCTGATAACTGATTTCAACATACTGATACCTTTCAGTGAAATAGTTTTGGATCCATTCTATGACTTGGCCCTTTTTGTTCATTGCAAAGCGTAGTGTATGGTACTTGGCAAGGGTGACAAAAACACCCCAGGTGATTACTTACTTATCTAAATGTACTGGTAATTTACAGATGAAAAAATAATGTACTGCATAGATAGTGAATTATTCTTCCATTATTCTCATTTAATTTGTAAAATTAATTTCAATTTTTCTTAAAGTTTTATTAAAAAAGTTTAAAATATTAGTTATTTTATAACTTTGTGCCATAATCTCAATTATAGTTTCTGCAATTTGCAAATAGAAATATGAACAATTTTAAATTTTTTTCTTGGTTCATTATTTGACCAGAAGTTGAATAGCACATATAAGTAATAGCTCAAATAAGTAAATTTGACTGGATCTTTGTTTGAAGATTGGCCCCTGAAGTGACAAAGGATGACCTACTTGATTTCCTGAAAAATCTTAAGTTCAATGTTGAATGTGAGGAACTGAAGACGAACTTCAAGCACTATAAATCGTTTAAGGTAGGTGTGCAGCAAAATAAAAAAGGTGAATTATTGTCTTCTTAGTTATGGCCGGCTGGAACTTTGGTTAGGGAGTTTGTAAATAGGAAAGAGAACAATTTTTCAGCCAAGCGACCTGTACTAGGCAGTGTGAAATAGTGTCAAATACCTCTGGCACTATTCAAGCAAATACCTCATTTTATAAATAATATGTTGAAATGGATGCTGGTAAGATTGGTATTGGCTACTTAAATGTTCAATGTTTGAGGTCGAAACTTGGTCTGGTTGAACGTTTTTGTGCAGACACTAAACTAGACATTTTATGTATCAGCGAACACTGGTTAAGCAGTGAGGAATGTCCCCATTATTCCTTTATTGAGGAACTGGTGGTGATTGGGGGTGGTGTGTCAATCTATGTGCAAAACAATATGAGGACTAAAGAATTAGACCTGGTTGTTTTTTGTTTGGACTTGGATATTGAGGTGGCAGCTTTTGAACTGGTTGATGCATCTACTGTTGTTATTAGTGTCTACCGTTCTCCAAATGGAAACATTGAAAATTTCTTCTATAAGTTGGATGTGTGTCTATCTAAATCCAGGTGCACATCTGGGAATATTATTATTGGAGGTGACTTCAATATAGCCTTGAACTGCAATGAACCGTCTACAAGAACTTTTGTAAATTTGCTGCGGACTCATGGACACTATGTTGTATCTGAGGTGCCCACTAGAGGAGATCGCTGTTTAGATAGCATTGCAACAAATATGAATCCCTCGAGGTTCAGGGTACATGTTACCGATCTCTTGTTGCTGATCATAGTGCGGTAATGATGACAGCCAACATCCATATATTGTGAGTGAATCTTCTCGGTTTCCTGCTTGATATTGCCATTATTCGAGAGGAGCTAGAAGGATTGATGAAGATGCCCTCCCTGGATTCAAAGATGCTGTGTCTCAGGTCAACTGGGATAGTGAACTACAGAGGGAAGAACCTGAAGAGGCTTATAATAAGTTTTTCGGCAAAATTGATGAAATATTTAATTTATTTTTTCTATTGAAGCTTTTAAAGCATAATTTTAGGTCTAAAAATAAGCCTAAGAGTAAAGCTAGAATGGTGAGATCTTGGTTTTCACCTGAGTTGTCCGGGTTCAGAGGCTTGCTACTGATGGTGAGAAACAACTATTCAGTTAGTACTTGTCCAATGGAAAAATAAAACTTACATGTATTGTATTCTAGAATGAAGAACACTTTTAGTGTAAGATCAATGAAGCCAAAAAGTGTGCCAATGTTGAGGAGATTGCAAATGCACCAAACCCCTGTAAAGCTGCATGGAATCTGATAAACAGAAGCAGGGGTCCCTTGAGAGCATCTGGAGTTGCTTGTGAGGCTAGTCCTGATGAGTTCAACGAATTTCTTCTGCGGAATATTGAATAGATTGTCTCGGCTATACCGGCTCAAATAAGAATCCAGTAGGTAGTGTGAAGTCAAGAGGAGTGAGAAAACTTCATTGGCGGGAAGTGACACCAACTGACATCATAAAAATTGTGTCCAACTTTAAAACTTCAAACAGCCAGGATATCTATGGAATGACTGACTAATCTCATGTTGAAAGCCATTATTGATGTAATCGCCCGCCCTTTGTGTGAGATTATAAACAAGTGTTTGAGGGCTGGAATTTTCCCTGATTTGTTGAAAACTGCGCGCACAGTACCTATCTATAAGAAAGGAGATCCTTGCACCATGAATAGCTATAGACCTATCTATATCTGTCATTCCAGTGTTTGCCAAGATCTTTGAGACGGTAATGAAGATGCAGCTGGTGGAGTTCTTCGAGACTAGTGATCCTTCAAGTCATATCCATTGGAGGTGCAAATTCAAGGGCTCTGTCTATAAATCATGGTGTCCCTCAGGGCTCGGTTCTAGGACCTGTATTATTTTTGATTGCAATCAATGACCTTGATCTTGAGGGTAGGGCACTGAAGTTTGCTGACGATACCACATTGATTTCTTCTGGCCCAAATCCGGCCCAGGTACAGCAGGAGGCTGATTTGCTGTTTGATGCTGCTGGAGGGTGGTTGGAAGCAAATAAGTTGCTACTGAATGTGGAAAAGACACAAAGCCTTAATGGTAGCGTCTGTACACTGAGTCGCAATCAGGCCATCAGTGCTCACAGTGTGTCTCTCCTTGGATTCACCATCGATCCACGGCTCACCTGGGAGTGCCATATTGAGGGCATCTGTAAGAGGTTGTCACGAGTCACCTATTTTCTTAGGAAGTTGACGCAGTTGGTGAGCAGGCCCTGCTTGCTGGTAGTGTAACATGCGCTTTTTCATAGCATCCTGAGCTATGGACTGCTGCTGTGGGGTCATGCTTCTGCATGTGAAGATGTCTTCAAGCTGCAAAAGAGGGCCATCCGCATTATCACCTTTAGTGGATTTCTGGTTCATTGTCGACCTCTCTTCCAATCCACAGGTGTAATGACCATCTACAGTCATTACATTTACTTGTGTGCTGTGTATGTGCGAGCGAATATTGAAAAGTTCAACACAAGGAGTGACTTCCATGGTCACGAAACTAGAAGTCGAGGTCACATAGATGTGCCATACCGTCGCTTGTCAAATACCCGTGATGCATTTCCTGCATTGGCCTTGCGGATCTTCAATAGGCTGCCGGGGGATTTGAAGATGTTAAACACACCAGCATTCAACCTCAGACTCAAGTGTTGGCTTAGGAGAAATCCGATTTATTCCATTCAGGAAATTTTTTCTTAACGACTTGGTAGGCCTTGTCTGACGTGTACTGCCATCTCGATAGTTGAAAATGTGAAAAGTTATATATTTTCAACTCTTGACGCAACCCATCCGGCGTTGCTGGTATTGGTGAAGAGGAAGGTAATTCAGGTAATTCAAGCACCCCATCCACAATAGTGTTATGTTCAATAAACAAGTACCGTACATGGTGTAATTGACCTAAAATAATGGGAAAAGTAAAGAATAAAATATACATGATCAACAAAATCAATATTTTAAGAATACAGGTGCAAATATATTTTGGGAGTTTCAAACACCCCACACAGTTAGTTATATCTTGAAAGACTACGCGAGTACTTGAGAATTTATACTCTAGTATTCACTCAATTTTTATTGAGCACATTAAGCTACTGTTCTATTCTTAGATCTTTTATAGTTATTTTTTAATTTCGAGTCTTTATTTTCAAGTATAGCCTATGCTAGTATGGTAGGCCCATACTATTTTCATAACTAACCTTGTTTTTTGCTGCATACCTAACTCTACCGGTATTTTTTTCAAATTTCTTTGTCTGTTTTTTTAGGGTTTTATTACATTCAGTTACCAGTCTTGACCACCGGTGGGTCGCCAGAGATCAAAAATTGACGGCCAAGTGTAAAACAGGCTGGGACACCAGTGTAACATTAAGATTAACTGCTTGGCAGGCTACCAGAGATAAACACAGTCGGGTCGTCCAAATATGGAGGTTGGCCGCCAGAATCTAGCGACCCTATTGTGATAGCACATTAAGAACTAATGCCCTCCGATTAGTTGGGACACTTGGCGACCTACCGGTTGCCAAGACTGCTGGCTGAATGTAATACGAGCCTAAAAGTACAATCCGTGACCTATTTATATTGAAATTAGCTTTTGCTTTTTAACAGAGCAATCATTCTTCAGATCTGAATCACTCAACTTAATGAGGTTTTCAACCTTTTTTCCCCAACTTATGCTATTTTGCTCTCTACTAGAAAAAGTTTTCATTCTTTCATGACGAAAAACCAATTTTGTTTCAATATTAGGCTTCAAATTGCTTTGTATGAATGCAAGGGTATTAAGTTCAATAAATATGTATGGATCAAATCTTATCATCAAGCTCTACTTTTTTAGTTGTAGATCTTGATCCATTTAAAATGAAGTTTTCTTTTGCAGGTGCACGTTCTGGAAAAAATGTAGTATTGAAAATTGTAAATGTTTTCAACATTCATGGCATTGTCCCAAATTTTAATAAATTGTTCAGAATGTTGCTAATGTTGCTGCAGGTAAAACTAGTAGCACAATGACCAGTTTTGAGAATTCGGATAAATATGTTTCTTATCCAGTAGAAGTTAATGAGAAGAAAACTGTACAACTTGAACCATTTCAAAGTATTCCTACTGAAAATAGCCAACATTCCAATCAAGGTGTGAATTACAAGTCGGACAAGCAATTATTGGTTTATAACAATTCAAAATTTTTAGAGAAAAGTAATTCTACAGTTACAGCTATTGATGATATTCCACAATTGCAAAAACTTGAAATATCAGATGGAATTCCAGATCCTATTATTGCTATAAACACTACAGATAATGGTGATAGTGGCTCAATTGATAATCTTGCTGCTGAAAATACATTCATAGAAGTTCTTTGCAACAAAATGGACACATTTAATGAAGCATCAACTGATCCGGCCCTTATGAAGAATTCATCAACCGACGATTCAACAGACTTTGATGTCTCGTATTCGGATTCTTCACCTCCCGTTGAAAGTGATCATGGAATCGGGAGCAGCACTGTTATTGATCAGTCTCGTCAATCAATTGACAGTAAACTAGAACATGAGATTGAACGGTATGTCATAATTAAATATCTTCATTAATTTTTGTAGATAATATGTTATTTAGGTAGTTTGCACGTTTTCGAATACAATTTTTTTATTTATTTCCTTCCTTGGAGAGCAAAAATAAGCCTCAGCTGACAACTATACTTGACCTATATAATTGTCACTTATAAATGTCAATTTTGTTCATGTTAATTATAAAAAATAGTGTATAGTAAAAAAGGGGGTAACCTCACAGACTTGATCGGAAGAATTTCAAGTATTATACACTCTTTTTAAAAACTTTGTAGTAGAAAAGGTTCAATTTCCAAGTAAAATATTATTAAGTTAGTAATCAGTGATTAAACAGTTTTCAAAAATTGTGTATAATATTCTACTGTAGGAAAAAGAAATTTATCAACAATACCAGAATTAGACAAATTACTCAATGTCAAAATTGTCCATGTTCAAACTCCACTACAAGATCAGTTTGCATGGTCAATTCAATATTATCATCTTTTTTACTTTTTAAAAATGGCAGTTCATATATTCTTCACTACTAGCAGGAAGTTTCAAATTTTAAATTGAAATAAGTAACCAGTAGCAGAATAGAAATTTGTTAAATCTTCTATAATGTGATGTGATGTGATGAGTAATGACTTATGACTCAAAAAAATTAAGTGCCTTATTATAATAATTGGGATCAACATCTTTGAACTGTGATGAACCCTGGTTGAGATTCTTCTCGCTTAGTGCAGCCAGAGAAAACTTCTATAATATGCTTGTATTCTGTGGTGAAACCAATATAAAATTGCCAGGCATTTGCCCGAGTGTGGTAATATAAAGTGTGATTATTAATTACACTGTACAATACCGTAATTATCAATTAAACTTTGATTCAATAGTTTTTTCCTCTGGTATTTAAATAAAAAGGACACTAATGTACATTCTTTGCAACAGGAAATACTAATCTTTTTATTATTTATGATAAGAAAAATGGGTCATACAGTTGATTCTCGTTTTAGTAACAGAAAACATTTGACTTTCATTTTGTAAACACTAATTGAATAAATTTTACTGGAATTCTACTTATTTCTGAAGGGTATATTTGCAAAATTAATTTGAGTTTGTAACAAAGAAATCTTCCATGAGTCGCGGTTGCCGAGCAGCCACAGATCATCAATAATTAAGTTAGATACGGTATTTTGTAGAGAAATTTCATGATTTTATCAGTTATAAAGATGGATTGTTTAGAAGGGGGATTCCAAAATATGTTGTTATTGTATTTCATAATCGTGTATAGGCTAATGCTTTTTTGGAAAATGAATTTGAAGTAAGAGAATAAAATGATTTAGTTCAATATCAATTCTACTACAGAAATTATAATTATCACTCTTATTGCAGATTGAACTGGCGGATAATGGAACTGGAAAAGGAAGCTTCACATGAAGTTTGCCAGACTCGAGTGAATGGGATGGAGAGATCGATTGAACAACTAAAGCTGGAGATCGAATTGAGTCGACAGGAACATTCATTGACAACTCGCCAGTTTGCGATCAATAAGCTTGAATACGAAAAGCAGATTGAACATGTAAGGAGAATGTCAGCTATTTTTATAATTTTCCAAATAAGAACTATAGCCTAAGGATAAATTCCTGGTTCTACAGCCCAAAATCTGCAAAAAGGTCACTATTGCTCTTCTGTCTTATAAATATCATTCTAAGAAAAATATGAATAAAAATATTCGGAAAAATGAATAAAATACAAGAAATGAACTAACAACTCACTGTAAAATAATTATTATTATCATCTCTGAGTTGAAAAAGTTGTTTTAAAATATTCATATTTTAATTTAGGAAAATTTGATCAAATAGTAGAATATCTATGCAAATACTCTCTCTTATTAATATGAAATATTCGTATAATACGAAATTATAAGATTTACGAATTAGATTCTTATAATACGAAATATTCAAAGTATATTTTTTATTTCATTTCATAATATGATAAAGAATGATGATGGGAACTAAGGAATGGAGGAGAAAGGCATGTGACTGTGTTGTGTGGAGGGCTGTTACATTGATCTGTAAGAAGAAGATTCTAAAGAATGTGACTCATTCAAGTTTCGAACAAAATTATAAAATAAATTCTCGAAATTACTAATGTTGAAAGTAAATCAAATATATCAAGTTTTAATATGATCCTCATGTGTCTTCGATAAAACTATCAAAGAACCAAAATCAGGATCAGAAGAACCAAACATAATTATAAAATGGAGCTCGTAATTTCAATAAAAAGAAAAACCACAAACATTCCACTCAATTTGGTGGAATAACTTAATTTTTTATCATCAAAGAAAAAATATGTTCACTTCTCAATTATGGATGATAAAACATTGAATTATTTTATGTCGAGTTAAATTTATCAGTTTAATTGATGTTTTCCTTTCAGTTGAAAAGAGAATGCGATTCGGCGAACAAAGAGAAAGAAGCGGCAGTCGTGCGTTATGCAGTCGGCGAAATGGAAGTGATCACACAGAAAAAAGAGAGAGAAGGATTTGAGAAGAAATTGAAAGAATGCAACAAAGAGAAAGAAGTACTCATCAACAAAATCAAAGTTCTAACATCTGAAAAAATAGAATTAGTCAAATACTCGATAATAAGGTAATTTTATAAACATGTTTTTAATTCAGAGATCAATTTAAATTATGAATAATTTTCTTGGAATAATTTATCATTTACTTCTCTAATGCAGTAAAATACCAATCTAATAAGTAAAATACTTATGCTGCATGAACTGAATATCCAGTAATGCAATGCATTACACTTATTTTCAATAAGCTAATGCTACAGTTTCTATTTTAATATCTTCTTCTACTTGCCGTTGTGTGCGAGTAGGCTACTTTCATAATCTACCTCTCAACTAGAGTATGGTCCATGTTATAATGGCAGTGTTTGATTAGCAATGGTATTGCAATCCTTGTCTTTCATTCAACAAAGCAGACAACGCTATCTCTTTCTCGCTTTGCTCTGTTGCCAGATCGTCTTTTAGCAATGTGGAATTAATAATTAATTAACAAAATATTCCAAATATCTCGATCATTAAAATTCATTATGAAATTAGTGAAAAATATAATTTCTTGCTTGATAAAATATAATTCATTATTTATGTTTATTCGACAGAGGCTGGCTCAAACAGCACTTTGGTTTGTGGACTGTATCAATTACATCGAGAACCTTTTGGGGGTTGTCTGGCGTCGGGTAGCAAGTTGAACAATTTAAATGGCTAAGTGCACAATAACATAGGCCTACCTTCATGTCCAAATCCTCCTTGCTTCTAGGATCCCAGGTCCAGATCACGATACGAGACGAGACGACACTTGTAATAAATCCCAATAAATCAATAGATCACTTTGCAAAAATCGACATTACGAGAAGTGAGCTGTTCAATTGGCTGTCAATCGGCAACTGGCGGCGATTATGCTATGCGCATCACCGTTCAAATGCCCAGTCAATGAAGGCAAAAAATAGGCATTTGTCGGAACTAATTAGTGAAAAGCTGAAACTTTGCCCAATGTTACATTAGTATAAGAGAAGTTCCCCTACAAAAGTCCCCGACCCTACCCCTCTTGCTTCCCCCCCCCACCCCCTTTTTAAGTTAAAATGTCGATGTTTACTAGAAGCTCGATATCTCAGTAACCAATCATCGAATAGAGTTGAATTTTTTTTAGAAAGGTTGCTAATATAATGGTCTACAATAATGGATCTATTCTTTTTCAATCCAACGATATAAATCTTGCTTACAAAAAATCGGAAATGTCGCTCTGGGAGGGGGAAATAGCAACGCGCTACACTTTTACGCTACGAGCTACGCGGTCCCCTCACATCAAGCTCGCACAAGCCATGCGTCTATTTGAAAAACGAGAGATTCTCAATTATATTTTATTCTTCAATACTCATAGTTCAGATTGATAGAATAGTTTTTATGTTCAATAGAAAAGTAGCTTGTTTTTGTGGCTTTAAGTTCATAAAATTATATTGTTAGATTTTAAGAGAACCATTGTGACTAGATGTTGTATAGAATGCATAATATGGATATTTTTGAAGATACAAATGCAGAGTGAGGCTCATAGCATAACTATATAACATATAACTATATTATATACAAAAGACTAAGTATTTTGTATGCTACATTTTGACAATACAGTGTTGAGCTGGGCCCATAGAAATAGATGACATCTATTATTATGGCTGGGCCGGGCAGTAGGGGTGCGGCGCTAACGTTGCTCCTCTCAATATTGTTTTTGTTGCTAAATAAAGAAAAGAAACTCGTTCTTTGCATTCTCGTATGAGTGGCATTCTCATCCCTCATGTCAGTTTCAGAGGGAAGTTTGCCAAGTTCGGACGTGCGTGGTAGACTTTTCGTAGTGAAGCACGTGGTAGATTTTTCGTAATTTTTCGTTGTGAAGCACGTGGTAGATTTTTCGTAATTTTTCATAGTGAAGCACGTGGTAGATTTTTCGTAATTTTTCGTAGTGAAACACGTGGTAGATTTTTCGTAGTGAAGCACATGGTAGATTTTTCGTAATTTTTCATAGTGAAACACGTGGTAGATTTTTCGTAATTTTTCATAGTGAAACACGTGGTGGATTTTTCGTAGTTAGTGCATTGATGGTGACAATTTTTTCACACAGATCGATTATGAATTTATTTATTTGTAATCCCTTCTGAGTGATTACACACAAAAATATAGTTTTGTAGAAATATCAGTTCGGCGTGATGTGCTCCTGTTACTCCAAACAAGTTTGAAACAATTAGTGATGGATGAATCGGACTTAAATTGTTTAATTTGTGGTAACAAACTAGATGACAATATTGTAGTTGTAAAGAATGGAATCAATGCTATTTCTGAAGCCAGCAAAAAAAGAAGAGACAGTTTACATGAAAAACTACGAGGAAAGAGTACTATTAAATTACACAAGTTATGTAGGCAACAATACACAAGACCTTCGAGTATTCAAGCAGCTATAAAGACACTAGATGAACAAAATGAACCCAGTACATCAACCATTGGAGTTACTCGTAGAACCCATCAGGACAATTTTGATTTTAAGTTGTGTTGTTTTATTTGTGGAAAATCAGCAAATTACAGCTCTAAAATTCCAACTCAATATAGAAAACCATTTCACGAAGTAACGACGATCGAGTTCAAAGAAAGATTTTTACAAAAGTGCAACGTTAGGAGTGACATATGGGGTGAAAATGTAAAAGCCCGACTTCTAAGTGCAATAGACCTAGTAGTAGCAGAAGCGCGCTATCACAAACATTGCTACACAGAATTTACTAAATCTAAACCGATTGAAACACAAAAAGGTAGACCTCAAACCAAATTAGCTTCTACATTTACCAAAGTATGTAACTATATAGAAAACAATGATGAGTGCCAATATACTATAAAAGAAGTTCAGGATATTTTTAAATCTTTAACTGATGATGATGCTGCTTATTCTGACAAACACTTAGGAAAGCTTCTCCAAGAGCATTTCAAAGAGAGACTAACATTAACAAATGTTTCTGGTAAAAAGAATGTTTTCTGCCTTACTGACAATGTGCATAAAATTGTGGACAATTGGTATAGAAACAGGGTTCTTGATCTAGAAGAAGAGAAGAAGAGGATTGTTTCAGCTGCTGCCTCAATAATAAGAGAAGACATACAAAGGAAAACCTATGACTTCAATTCGTATCCAGATTTGGAAACAATTAAATCAGGTGGAAAAAATCTCATCCCCGAGACTCTTGAAATGTTCATGTCACAGGTTACAAAGAAGAGGAATTCAATTGAATCACAAAAAGTCAATAAGAAATGTATTGTTATAAGTCATGCTATAATATCTGCTGTGAGACCAAGATCATTCCTTTCACCTATACAGACAAGCCTAGCTTTGACTTTACATCGACTGTATGGTTCTAAACATTTAATAAACATGTTGTCTTCAATGGGAGAGTGTGCATCATACAACGAAGCTTCGACTTACATAACGTCACTAATCAGTGCTGGCTCCCCAATTATTGAACCTGATGGATTTCTTCAACACGTTTTTGACAATGCCGACGTAAATATTCGAACCTTAGATGGACTAGGAACTTTTCATTCCATGGGAGGCATTCAGTGCATCACACCAGGTTCTTGTGTCCAAACTCAAACTACTGTGAAGAGGATTTCAAGTGGATCATTTCAAAACATTGAAAGTATTCGTGAGTATGTGTATCCAATGAAGAAAAGAAATGCTGGTCTGTCTAACATGATCATTGAAGACTTGGATAAACTGAAAGGAGTTGGAGGTGTGTCATGTTTACCTTCAGAATATTTGCATCCCCTCAACTTCGTATGGCTTTCTCATGTACACTCACAGCCTGGGTGGAGTGGATTTATGACCAACCTAATGACAAACTCAGCAGAATGTCAAACAACATACATTATGGCAGTACCATTTATTAATTTGGATCCCAGCAATATGTCAACCATCTACACAGCATTGCTTTTTGCAGCTGACCAAAGTAAGAAACAAAATCAAACCTGTATTGTTACATTTGATCAGCCTCTTTTCTTAAAAGCTATGGATATAGTAGGTGCCTCTGATAAAGACAGTAAAATATCGAAAACTGTTGTCCGTTTGGGAGGATTTCATTTACTGATGTCTTATATGGGAGCTATTGGGAAGATTATGGAAGGAAGTGGTCTAGAAGATCTCTGGGGCACAGTGTATGGAAAAGCTACAGTAAGTCATATGATGAATGGGCATGCTTATGACAGATGTCTTCGAGCATTTACACTAACAGTAGCAGCTCTAATGAACATTGCTAGAGAGCAGTTTCCTGATATCCAACACTGTTTTGATGAAGTTGATGAAGTATGTAAAAAAAATATTTCAGAAGAAATGTCAACAAAACATACATTAGAGAACCCCTTGCTATTAGAAAAACTCAATCAATTGGATGAATGTATGAAAACCATTGAAAAGACAAGCAGGACAGCTAAGTTGTGGCTGCAGCTTTTTCACACTATAGATTTAGCTCTTAATTTTGTGTATGCTGAGAGGACAGGAGATTGGATTATGCATTTAAAATGCACAACAGATATGCTTCCATATTTCCATGCATCAGGCCACTTGCCTTATGCAAAGTCTGCACATATTTATGCCCAAGAAATGACCAAAATAACTGAAAAACTCTCTGAAAAAGAATTAGATCTTTTCATCAACAAGGGATATTTTACTGTGAAAAGAACAACAAGATACTGGTCAGGAACATGGACAGACATGTGCATAGAGCAATGTCTGATGAGGCCAATGAAATCTGTAGGAGGACTCACTCATGGAAGGGGAATGAATGAAAGTACTGTGAATAAATGGATTCTTGGGACACCATACTTCATAAAGATTAATGAAGCATTAGAGGAGTTCTTAGACATTTCTATTACCTACAGTGAACAACATGTTGAGCTGAGAAAGTCAAGAAAACTCAGAGACCAAGCTGATATTGATAAGTTCACCACATGGTTCAGACAACACAATCCATTAAATAAGGAATCTGGAGAGCTAGTTTCATTATCATCTGGTTTCATCAGTGATGAGTCAGTCAACTGTGACCAAGCCTATGACATAGGTTGTGCTGCTATGAAGACAATGGTAGGAAAATCATTTGGGAAACTGACATTAAAAAGAAAGGACATGGTTAAGACCCAACTAGCACACAAATTAGTTAAAGTCAGATCCAAAGAAATACCAGTCAACTCTCAACAGCTCTTCAATAGAATACTCTGTGTGTGTGATAGCTCTCAAAAATTGAAATTGTATCTTGAATATGAACTGTCTTCACATCCACCATCTCTCTTCGACAATGTTTCACTAAGAAAAGGAACTAAATCATCTATCCTGAAAGTGTTTCAAGATGCTGTAATAGAGGAAGAAGAAATTGATCAAACAAATTTATGTGTGATTATTGATGGAGGATTTCTCCTTCATTATGTTCCCTGGCCACAAGACTCCACTTATGGAAATATCATACACATTTATCGAAAATATGTTGTAGAAAACTTTGGAGAAAATGTAACGGTTGTATTTGATGGCTATCCAGAAGACTGTACAACTAAACAAGAAGAGCAGAATAGAAGAGCAGCAAAAAAATCCTCAAATGACATAGATTTTGATAGGAACACAAAATGCTCAACATCAAAGGAAGAATTTTTAGGCAACAGAAGAAACAAGAAGAAGCTTATATTTTCAGTTTCTGAAGAGCTTATAAGTTCAAATATCAATACAATTGTTGCAAAAGACGATGCTGATATTTCCATTGTGACGACTGGAATAGAGGAGCTGAAGAGACACAAAACTGTTATGTTGTATGGTACAGACACTGATTTCTTGATACTGTTGATAGCTCTTGCCCCTGAGAATCAAGGTATCTACTTCTGCAAACAGATAACAGATTGCATGGAAAAGTGTTCTACAGCATTTCAAAGATAATAGATAAGGTGAAAAATACAAGGAAGCTTTTACTGTTTGCTTATGCAATAACAGGCTGTGATACAACTTCTTCTTTTTTCGGCCTTGGAAAAATAAAATCTTTAGAAATTGTTCAAAAATCAGAAGAAGCTCAAAGACAAGCATCAGTGTTCATTTGTGAAAATTCATCTAAAGAAGAACTGAAAAGAAATGGTGAAGATTTTATTCTGAATTTGTATGGCCAGAAAAAGCACACAAGCCTCAATGAAGCACGTTACTTCATGTTTACAAAACTATCAAGAAAATCAAAACTCAGATCTAATTTTGATCTTGCTAAGCTTCCTCCAACGTCTGAAGCTGCACATCAACATATATTTAGAGTGTATTTGCAAGTGCAGACATGGCTTGGAAATAGAATGGATGCTACAGATTGGGGCTGGAAGATGGAAATGGTGAAGAAAAATGGTGATCACAAGAAAAGTTTAAAACCGGTACAAAGCACCAAACCCTTTGCACCTGATGACCTTCTGCACCTTGTGTCTTGTAGCTGTAAAACATCATGTCTTAAATATTGTGGGTGTCGGAAAGTGGGACTTGATTGCTCTGCCATGTGTGAGCACTGTGATGGTCTTTCTTGCGAAAATAGTCCTAATATTGATGAAATTATTGATCACGAGATTGAATTGGATTGTCAAGAACAGTAAAAGAAGGAAGAGAAGAAGAAGAAGAAGAAGAAGAAGAAAAGGAAATGAGGAGGAGGAGGAAGAAGAGGAGGAGGGGAGGAGAAGAGAAAGAAGAGGAGGAGGGGAGAAAGATTTTCCGTCCGAGTGAATGTGTTAATCATATAACATGCAATAATAATGATGATAATGAAGGGTCGCGTCAAAGCGTAGCGCGTTGCTATTCCCCCTCCTAACGCAATATTTCTTATCGTTGGTATGCTAAATTATACATCGTTGGATTGAGACAGAATAGATCTATAACCTTTGTTGGAGGCTTTTCTCGATAAAATGGCATACAAGAAAGTTAATTGAGAAATAATAAAAAATTTAGTTGTAAAAATGCAATTTTTTTAGATATATTTATTTTTATCAGGATAACTGTTGGGTTTATCGTGAAAGTGAATAGAATCATTATTTTAGACTATTATATTACCAACCATTTGAAAAAAAAATCAACTCTATCCGATGATTGGTACCTGAGATATCGCGTTTGTAGTAACTACCTGTTTTTTCCAACTTCAAAGGGGGGTGGGGGGGAAGCAAGAGGGGGAACTTTGGGGACTTTTGTGTACAAACTTCTCTTATACCAATATAACATTGGGTAAAGTTTCAGCTTTTCACTAATTAGTTCCGACACAAAACCTTTATTGACTGGGCTAAGATGACACATTCAGATACATACTATAAAGATGCAGTGTAACTATAAGAACAATACACTTCTACAAAATAATACAGTACACTATCACATATTGATGAAAGATCAGTTAATTTAAAATTTTCACTTCTTCAAGTGACAGACTCAAAAGCCATTTCTTCAGTTTTATTTTAAATTGTGACAGAATTAATTCTCCTGATGCCTATAGGGAGTAAATTGTAATATTTGCATCCTAAAAATAAAAAGCTCTTTTTATACCTAGTACAATAAGGCCTAGGTGTTATTTAATGTTCCCTTGTCCTTGACGTGTTATCACTCCTCCCAACAATGCATGCGTATCAGGCACAGTCCTCATTCCCATTCGGTTCCCACTAATTTTGAAAAACAATGACAGCACCTTAAACACATACATGCTTCTCAAGGGTAAAACTCGCAAAAGTCTGAAATACGGGAAAGAGTGAATCCTTCTCTTTACCCCACAAATTATACGTATTGCAGCCTTTTGCAGAATTACAAGAGGATTATAATGACAAGCATATGTCGACATCCAACAACATAAGCCATTGTCCAGTTTAGAGTGAAACAATGCATAATACAATTGCCGGAGAATTTATCCAGGTAAAAATTGTTTAAGTTTATAAAATGTCCTAACCAAATGAAGTAATCCACTTTTTAAATTCATTATGTGATTTTTCCAGATTAATTTGTCATCCACAATCATTCCTAAATACTTTATAGAATTTGTTTGATCAATACAATTACAATTACATGACTCCATTTGACAATCAATCTCATGATATTTTACAGGGACTGGCAATACAAAGACTGTTGATATCGAGAAATTTATAAAGTTAGTTTTAGAAGCATTTAATACTGTTTTGTTTCCATCAAACCAGAGCCTCAAATTGTTCAAATCTGACTGCATCATTACATGTAGTTGATTAATACTATCAGCAGAATAGGTCAGCGCAGTATCGTCAGCAAATGATGTAACAGTACCATGGAATTTCAATGAAAATAAATCATTTATATACACTAAAAATAAGAGAGGCCCCAGTACTGAGCCCTGGGGGACCCCACAATTATTATTTGTGACCAATTCACTACGGATACCATTTATACTAACACATTGTCTTCTATTCTCTAAATACGATTTAAACCAGTTTAAGGGGATTCCACGAACCCCAGACATGGACAATTTATCAATCAAAATATCATGATTTACTGTGTCGAAAGCTTTTTTTATATCGAGAAAGAGTCCTGAAACTTTCATCCTACCACGAGTATTCAAACTATTATAAATGTTTGTCATAAAATTATTTAGTGCAATCTCTGTACTTAGACCCTGTTGAAATCCAAACTGTCCACTATAAAAGAATTTTTTGATACTGTAGAAATCTGCTATTTTTTTTCTTACAATCTTCTCCAATATCTTAGAGAAAACTGAAAGCAAAGATACTGGCCTATAATTGGCAATATCAGTTCTCGCACCTTTTTTATAGATCGGCACAACTTTAGCCATTTTCAAGGCATCAGGGAATACGCCACAAGCCAGGCTACAATTGAAAATGTCACAGAGAACTGGGATAATTATTGCTACAGATACTATTTTTACTAACTTACCACTAATTCCATCCAGACCCGGAGACTCGCCATTTTTTAGACTCTGAATGATTTTATTAATTTCATTATACCGAATAGGCTCAAAATATATTGAATTAATACACTGTTTGCCCACAAATCTATTCCGTAATAGCTGTTTTTTTCATCAGTCAGAGGTCTCACTGATGAAGTTACTTCAAATGGTGCTTTAACAAAATACTGATTAAACTCATTGGCTATAATCTGATCTTCTTTAACAAGTGTACTTCCAATTTGCAAACTAATTGAATGTTTCTTTGAAGATTGACCCCACATTTTATTTATTTCTTTCCATTGCTGCTGGATAGGCAAGACATTAAGATTGGAATAATACTTTTGTTTTTGTTCCTTTATCCACACAACTATCTTTTTTTTTGAATTTCAGGTAGTCTGCTTTCAATTTATTGTTATTTGGATTCCTAGACATTTTTTTGTAAAGCTTATCATGATTTTTTATAGTAGCACACAACCCCTCAGTCATCCAAGGTTTTAATATCTTCTCACCGCCATCTAATCTCATAGTAGCTTTATATTTAGACTAGTTTAGGTAATTAATCAATGTTTCCATGAAAGTATTGAATTTAGCATTGACATTATTTGAAAAAATAGACAGAGCTCCAGTCATGATGTATAAGCAAGTTCTTCAATTTATCATAATCTATCAGTGATTTTTCTACGAACGGTGATCTGTAACTTCCAAAATTGCTTTTAGATAAGGAAACCGCTACAGCTCGGTGATCAGTAATCTGAGATTCTATCACTGCACTTAATACTGTTCTCTTATTTAAGCCTGACCTAAAAAAGATATGATCCAAACAAGATGAACTATTATTCAGTATGCGAATATTCATGTCTATAAGACACTCGTACCCATTGCTATACAGCATAGCCAGATATTCCAAAGTTTTGCTGTCATCTACATTATTTATATTCACATTCCCCTATTATAAAACAATTAGCAGCCTGACAACCCTCTAAGAATTCACCAAGACTATCAAGAAAATGTTCTATTTGAACACCATGCCATCTATAAATACAAAGAATATTAAAACAATAATTTGAAACCTTACACTCAATCAACACCGAATCAGTACCATTGATACTCACTGTAATTTCAGAGCAAGTTATTCCCGCTTCTGTTGAAACAAATACTATAATACCAGAAGCTCTAGTGAAATCAGCACCAGCGTGATATCTATCATACCCCTCAATATTGTACATGGCCGCATCATTATCGGATTGAGTCCATGTTTCAGAAAAAACAATAACATCTGGTCTTCTTTTCCAGCAATTCAAGTATGTAATAAAAGAATCAAAGTTACAGTTCATACTACGAATATTTTGGTGTACTATAGTAAGATTATTTTTATCAGTAAGAAAACAATTGTTAACATCATCCATACTTTCAAGAAACTGTACATTAGCTCCCATAGATAAATAAGAAAATTAAACTACAATGAAGAGAGTCGTGATAACAAGCAATACAATTTGAATTCCCACATGCAACATTCACACTACATTCACACACTTCGATATATGAGATTTCAGACAAAATGCAGAAACAGATCTGACACATCTCTATTTCTACATTTTCAAAAAGCAGGAGTCACCTCAATAAACTCGAAAAAAACTTAAAAACGTGAACTTGATTTATAGCGCTGGTGAGTTCGTTTGAATCAGTTACCACAATTTTATTATTAATAGTATGTTTCCATCTAATAATATCATGCATTTTGTAAGCACGACGCCTCCACCAAATATATGTAAGCAAGATGTGCCTTCACCGAATATGTAAGGGTGGGAAAATGAAAAACAAACACAAGAAAAGATCGTACAGGTTTTTGATATTTAAAACAAAACAATAAATTATTTATTACAAAATTAGAATTATAATTAGAAATTACGAAATAATAATAATAAGATGAAATATTTCAAGGGCTACTCGCTTTGCTGCTAGTGAGGATTCATTTGTTGTGGTTATGAAAAATTTAAAACAATGACTCAGTAGTCACCTACCTTTATGAAAATGGCTTCCCACTTTGGCATCCACTGGTTGAAACGCGACGTTAATTATTAATTAAAAATCAAAATAACTGATCTAATGAAGTGGGTTCAGATCCCTTCCTATTTAATAATACAATTCTCTTTAAACTGCCCGAACTGTGACAGGAAAACTGTATTATGAAACAAGAGCAAAATCTATCCCCTTCACCAGAAAAGCCGGACTTTACTCACAGTCCTAACGAACGAGCTCACACACCCTGACACACTCCCCCCAAAAGAAAAATTTTGGGTATTAAATATAACTCAGTCAATGCCAAACATGGAAGCCATTTCAAATACATATTTTTATCAGTCGCACAAGCGGCACGTTTGTTATTAAAAACAAAAAGAGAAGCTACATTAATTTTGACAACAAATAAAATAAACAATCTTTCTGTCGATGACAAAAATCGTTCAAAGACAAAAACACTGTTCATTAAACTTTTTCTAAATTAAAACTCTAAAATCCTGATCAATATGAGATAAATATATGATTCATATATATGTCTCATATGACCAGGTGACAATTTATAATTAGATTATATTTAAGATGTTTCGGGAATGACGCTATCAATACAGCCAATTCAGACAAATACATTGTTAAACAATAAACAAACTCATTTATTGTAAATGAGAAAAAGATATATGTATACTTTTTAACGAAAATTATACTGTAGAAAGTCTTACTACAAGAAAAAAAACAGCGAATGAAATTCCACTCACACAGCACTTAACAGTCTTGACGGTTTCGAGCCGAAACAGTCAATAAGACAAGAAAAGAAAAATGAGAAAAAAATTGGCATAATATAAAATCATAATAGACTCATAGACATGAATAATAAACACCCTCATACACATGAAACAATATAAAAAATCAAAGTTTTATCCGAGGAAGTATCTTTTTGAAATCCTGGGATTGTTGAAATTTGAAAGCGTTTGGAATGTTCATCAACTTTGGCGAATAAATTACCATTCTTAAACCACACGAATTTCAAATGACCTTGCTTTTGCAGTTCCTTTCCTCTGCTGAAAATACTCCTGTAGAACGGGGACATAGTTTCGTTGATGTAGATTGCACGAGTATCATTCGCCCATCCAATATCACTGGCTAAGACTCTTCCCTTTCCAACCTTGCATTGCAGGAAATTCTGTTTGTCGATGTTCCTAACAAATTTAACTATTATGGGAGGTGCCATCTTACGGTTTTTACCTGACAGTCTATGACAGTTAGCAATAATGCCCTGAATGAATTCAAAGTTTATGAACAAAGATATGTTTCTGAGGATATTAAAAATATTCTCGTTGTCTTGGACCGGCACTTCAACTATATTAATACAGTTCTTTCGAGAATACTGTTGCAACGCAGCAATTTCCCCATTGGCCCTGTCCAAGTTATTTTTTAATAAGTCAATTTCATTAGTAGATGACTCGATGTCATGAACACAAGAGTCAATTTTAGCCCCTTGTTCTTCAATAGACTTTTTATTGCTTGCAATGAGTTCAAAACAACTTTCAATTGACTTGATCATATCCTTCTGCTCATCTCTAATCTCTTCAACGTCGGTTTTTATTATCTTTAGCTCGTTGATAATAAAGTCGAGTTTCTGTTGCACCTTATCATCAAGCTCGTTGCTATCTTGGTTGGCGTTATCTCCAGCTTGCTCGTCTCTCGAACCCTTCCTTTTAGGAGGCATGTTGAGTATTGTTAAACAATGTAAAACGAAATTAATAGAACAACGCAACGTCGACTATACAAATAACAAATAACTCAGCAACGAAGCACTTTCTTAAAAAACTGATTTCATAAACTCTTCACCTCACTGATCGTATACTATACCAACTTTCATAGGAAACTGTTCACGTTTAACCGGTTGAAATGAATAAAGTTTGAGGAGCTCCAAAAGCTTGTCTTTCTATCTCAGCATTGCTGCTATCACTGAAAGGGTAGCTGAAATTTTGCACAGTTTTTAGTAAAACCAATCAATGAATAAATCACCAAGAAAACACAAACCAATAAAGTATTTCTTATCAATATAATCACCATTACAGTAGTTTAAAATGTATAATTTTCAATGATTAATCATTATTATACATATGGAATAGTTTTAGTTACGATATTTTTTATTTCCTATTTATTATTTTTGGTTGAAGTTATTCAATTTTAATCATATTCACTTTAAATTTTATCAAAAATAGGATTATTCAAGTCAAACTGAATTATATTTATTTAATTATTCCTATTTAACTTTGCAGTCCCACATATATAAAATTCTTCTTTTGCATTCAATTTATTACTTACTATATTATGTAATATTATAGTAATTTATCACTTACATGTACTATAATTATGATGAAAATCCCCTTGCTTTAGATTCAATAATATTATGATTTCATTGTAGTTTTTTATTTTATCAAGCAAATTCCCTATTATATTTGTTTTAGTGCACAGAACTGTCGACAGCTCAAAAGGAAGTGGAACATATGAAAGATGAAATGACAAATCGTGATATTAAATTGAAGTGGGTGCAGAATAAATTAAAATCTGAAACTGAAGGTCGCAAGGTAAAGTTTTCTGATCACAAAAATCTGTTTTCAGTTTAATTATTGGAATAGATCCTATTCCACCAATTATTGTTCTTCGTCGTTATGATGATTGTTCTTAGTCTTATACGATCAAGAAAGTTGATGTTCCAAGCTATCAATTGTATTCAAAGTTATTATGTGATTAAATGAAGCTCATGATTGACTATAAAAAAACTTTATAATATTATCCTATTATATCAAGCGACCAATTTCTGTAGTTTTATATCTATCTGGTTATCTATGTTCAACGGATCTCAAAAACGGCTCTAATGATTTTCACAAAATTTGGAACAAAGTAGGTTTATTATATATAAAAATTCGATTGCACTAGGACTCATCCTTGGGAAAACACGCTGAACGACATTAAAAGGATAATTCATCCTTGGCTGAAACAGCTGAGACTTTCGTCGTCTGTAGATATTAAAAAAGTGAGTGAGCGAGTGAGTATGTGAAAAATCAAAATATCGCATCCCAGAAATTCATAAGATGACGTATAGCCAGCTGTGAAATATAAACACGATCATTTTAGAGTATTGTGTTCTGTTTATCAATAAATAAAAATAACGAGCGAAGCTCGGTGCCCCGATATTACCTGTATTATATCAGAAACTTGAATTGGAAAAATGCTTGGGTTAGTTATCTATGGAATAAAATAAAGATTCCTCATTGATACGATTACTGTTTGGTTTTCATTGAATTGCGAATTATCGTACTATTTTTTATTCTTCATGGATTAATAAAATTCAATGTGTATTTTGTTCCGTTCAGGAAGCTGAGGAAAAACTTGATGAAATTAATGCTAAGGTTCAGTCGTCTCTACAAGAAGCTGAGAAAGCCAAACAGGATGCTCTAGAGACTATTCGACAATTTCAAGATTCTGAGGAAAACAAAGCCTTTACTCTAGGTGAGTAAAATCAGTCTGATAGCTGTAAGCTGTATGTTCGAATAAATAGGATTAAGAATACTGACTTGAGACTGAAGAGTAATATTTCTGAAATGCTATTACTTGCACTTCAGGTCAAAAACTGAAGGAAGAGCAGGTGCAACTCATGCTTGTGCAGCACGAAAAAGAAGACCGCGAACGCACCATCCAACACTTGCACAGCGAATTGCAAGTTTGTCGAGCAGAACTGCAGAGCACCGTCGATGAGAACACCTCTTTGTCAGTCAAGGTATGCTGAATCTCATTACTTCAACTACCTATTCATTAATAATTCACCAATTTGGATCTGGACTTCTCTCATGTATCCAAATAACATATTAAAAAAACGGAACTACAATATAAATTTCAAGCTCCAATGTAAAAAGTGACTGGACTAATACACTGACATGGCCAACAATCTTGAAATGCTCCATATCACACAAAAAGCAGAGAACTAAATGTACTAGAACAATATGAAATCTACAACCACACCAAATGTCCTCCAATAATATCCTAAATGATCAAATAAACTTCTCATCCTAGACACTTTTTGACAAAATAGGTAGTTCACAATTCAAAATTACCGCCCTACTAGCACATCCACCAACCTCACCCTATTATCCCCACCAATTCCTCCACCTACATCTCCTACCATACAATAGCCTTGACACTTGAGTCAGTTTTTTCAGTCTGATGATAATCTACTTCAGGTCGTAAAGATTGCCACTGCTACTGGTAAGTGTACACTTCGTGCATGAGTGTTTGAAATAAATAGCGGAAAATAAAGGATGTGCTAACACAGCAATTTAGTACTGTATCATAATTAAAAGCCCGATCCGTTAAGCTATTTTCATGATTTTAGAAGGGAGATAAGATTTTCA
The DNA here is from genome assembly GCF_014356525.2 of Nilaparvata lugens. Classification (NCBI taxonomy): domain Eukaryota; kingdom Metazoa; phylum Arthropoda; class Insecta; order Hemiptera; family Delphacidae; genus Nilaparvata; species Nilaparvata lugens. The sequence continues at coordinate 30,242,052 of NC_052507.1, forward strand.
TGACTAGATTTCTCGTAAACCAGAAGATTTGGATTGAGTTTATACTCTACAGTTGAATATAGAAACCGTTTTGAGAAATGTAAAACTTCACTTTGCTGAGGAATTTACCAGTATCACACGCACTAGACACTAGAGGAAACATCTTGAATAAGGCGTTTTAATTTGATATTTTCATTATAATGTTAGAGTAATTTAAAATATTAAATTTATTAAAAACTTTGTAAACATGATTCAGAGCTTTCTAAGCTATGGTTCTTTTTAAATCAGGTCAATAAAACTGTCAATAATATTTATACTGTTTCTGTTCTAGATTCAGCAACTAGAAAAAGAGCGATTGGAGTACGAGCAAAATATCAATCAGCTGAAAAGGTTGACTGACTCTCAAAGTCAAATAATTGTTGAGCTTCAAGCTTCTGTCCAAGAGATGGAATCTCTGCGAGCTAGATTACAATGGTAACCTATGTTAAAGTATTCCAATATAATACATCTTACTTTTTTGCTGTGGATTCTACACATTTTTGTTGGATATATAATGCCTACTCATGGAGTCACCTTAAAGGTGCATTATTTATTTAGAAAAAGATACAACTTTGGAAACAACAGGCATGATATAGCCCAAAAGTGTTTCCTGTGCAAGAATTTTAAATAAACCTATTAATAGAATCCACTATTATAATAAAAACCTATGTAATGAGTAGGCCTAAGCTACAACAGAATAGTTGCTTGAATATTTATTTATTTATCACATTGTGCACAAATACTTAAAATGAGGAAAGGCACAACAGGCTCATGCCCAAAACTGTCCCATTTCCAATTTATAGTATACTGTCCAAATCAAAATATTGGTTATGTCACTTTCACTTTTCAAAATACAATTTACGCTCTTAAATATAAAATAAATTATTTTATAAAATATAATTATTAAGTTTAGTATTTCTAACATTGAGATTTTAATATGATATTGAATTATTATCATTACTGAACATAAATTTTAGGAACTGCAAAGTAAAGATTATGAAGCAAAGATCAATTTATAATATGACATATAGCAATTAAAACTATGAAGAGACAAGCCAAACAACTTAACTGATACCGAGATATCAAGATACTAAGATACCAAAGATATCCAGACCGACACAGCTCACATTTTCATTTACTGAGGATTTTTGACGTATATGAACCCTTAGCTGGTGTGTGGGGAACATGAGGATGTATTGGTTACTCTTTTAACGGGGAAAACCGATAGAACCAAGCTTATCATATTTATCGAGTCTTTGCAATCAAACGATTCTTCATGTAAAGACAATCGTTTTCAGAGACGAATACAACAGGCAGAAGGATATCTGTTAATGCTTTATAAATCATCAATGAATCTTTTATGATGAATCCATCATGAATCTTTTATAATTTATTTCTTCTTTTATCAAATCATTTATAATTTCTTCATAAATAATCAGTGAAATACAGTTTATATTTTTATTGTTTTGGAAATCATTCGTCAATATTCAATTAGAAATCAATTTCAATCAATATTGGTTGGTAAGTGAAAGTAGAAAGTACATCCATATAAATTTTCCTTATTGAAGAAAACTATTAATATATTTTTACTTTTAAAAACTTTTCATTCAATGAAACCGATAAATTAATCATGATACTTTTTATTAAATACTCGGCCTGCAATACATTTTTCAGTAGTTTATGATGAAAGAATATTGCTAATTTATTAGTCAATGTGGTGCTAGATTATAACCAAAAAGATGTTTGTAATTATTTCATTCATTCATTCAACTTCACAAATTAAATATGCACAAATGATTATCAAATTCGATAGAATTACTCTTTTATTGATTCGATCTGTGAGTGTTCGCTTGACGGTTGATGAATTATTTTTGTGGAACAGTGAACAGGAGAGACTGGCCAGCAATCAGAGTGAGATGGAGCGGCTGAGACAGAGCAACAGCGACCTGATTCAGGACATGGAGAGCTGCAGGAAGCGTGAGGAGGATATGCTCGAATTCACGCAGAAGTTGACGGCAAAAAATGTGCGCTTGCAGTCTGAGTTCACGGTGGTTGAGGCCAGGGCTCAGCAGCTCGAGTTCGAGAAAGACCCCATGCAGAAGCAGGTCGACGAGTTGCAAGCAAAGGTTAGAAATAACACTCCCAAAATCACTTGCATTTTGGCGAGTGTATAATTTTTTATTCATTTATAAATTCACAGATACAACATCATTCTCAACTCAATATGAATGATTGGGAAATGAACAACATTCTTAATCATCAATTTATCAGTTCATCAAGTACCTATTTGAACCATTTTTCGAGTTACTGTGACAAATAAATGGGAAGTTGAGCCATTCAGTTCCTCAAGGTTCAATGCATGAAGTTTTGTTGCAGGCTGGTCTACACCGTAGATCACGAGTTTTTACCGAGGCCGGTTACAGAGCTCGACCGACCGTCAGTGCGTAGGTCAGTCGCGCTTTTTTTCCATAGATATTCCATGTATCCGTACAGAGCAGGACTGACGGCACGCATGCGTACGGTCAGGACCAAGTGTTTTATACTGCGTACGAAAACCATCGGTCGAGCTCGCGCGCATCCGTTCCATCGGTCGACCGACGCGCTATTGAAGCAAATAGAAGAGTTCACAGCTGTTGTACTGATCAGTTCAGTAGTCCGCTCGCGCCATAACCACAAACAATTTAAAAAAACCGACTTAAGCTAAAAACTTCAATCTAAACAATTATTAATTATTGTTATAGTAAATAACCTAAATTATTCAAGTAAAATGTCTAAAAATATTTACACCGAACGGTTAATAACCGAAGTTCGTCTTCGTGAATCATTGTGGAATCTCGGTCAAATATTGTATAAAGATCGTGATGCCAAGTTGAAGGCTTGGCAAGAAGTTTGTGAAGCATTTTTTCCAAATTTTCACGAAATTTCACCGTCTGAGCAAAAAGATCTTGGTAAGTAAAAAAAAAAAACAAATTTAATCTTCATGATTGTCCATTTATTGTTATAATGGTACATAAATATTTATCAATTCAGAATATACTCGTATAATCATTTTGCCAAGGCACAGCACCCTCTAGAGATATAAAGTAATTTGCAAATTTTTCTTTCAACATGTCTCCTGATCTAATATTATGTATGTGACCATTGTCATTGGTTGGTGGTTGTAATCCTTCAATTGTTAACGTATCCTCCATTCTGTAACCATCTCGTTCTCTGATGAAATTGTGTAGAATACAACAAGCTTTGATAATAGTGATTGAATTTTTCAAAGAAGTGTTCATTGGTCTGTGGAATATTCGGAATTCATTACTCGTTGTGCCAAATGTAGACTCAATATATCTCCTTGTCTATAGTTCCTAAGTCTATAGTTCAATATCTTCTTTTTGTAAGTCATGTTACTTCGTGCATATGGTCGTAATACTTGTTTTGAAATACCAAATGCCGCATCAACAATAATCACATAAGGAAGTGGTTCAGCTGTATTAGGCAATGGTTTAGTGTGAGGAAAACCCATTTCACAATTTTGTAATTTTTGAAATAAATTACTATTTTTGAATATGTCAGAATCAGAGTTGGTTCCACAGGAACCAAAATTGATGTACATAAAACGATAGTCATAATCACATACAGCAAGTAAAACAACATATTTTTTTTGTAATTTGAATAGATACTTCCACTGTGTTCGGGACTGATTATTCTCACATGTTTTCCATGTATACAGCCAACACAATTTGGAAAGTGAGCTATTTCATTAAATCCATTGATGATAGGAAACCATCCTTCTGGCGATGTTGGCAATGAGACACTCTTCATGCAGAATTTCCCAAATTGCTTGGCAAACCTCCTCAACAATAGAACTGATTGTTGACACCCCAAGACGATAACTGTAATGCAAGTCTGTGACCAGTTGCCAAGTACCTAAAAGACAGAAATAAGCCTTGATTTTTTTTTGTTACAGAGAAACTAATACAACAAAAATGGAGGAAAGCTCGAGATGCTTATACAAGATCCAAATCCGCAATTCATTACACAAAGTCCGGTTCTGGCAGCAGCGGGATGAAAAAAAATATATATATATTTTATGATTCCATGCAATTTCTTGACAAAAAACAGGGAAATTCAGAAATTGTGGATTCCCTAGTCTCAGATGTTTACGAATTGAACAGTTCAGGGCCTGAGACCTGTCCTGAGCGATCTCATGCGATTGCAATTGAATCTCATGAGATACAGAGCAAAGTAAGAGGCACAACAAAAATACCTCGATATAAGGATGAAACAGATTTTGAAAAGGAAATGCTGAAAATGTTCAAAGAGAGCCGGTCAATGCTATATAATGATGATCTAGCATTTTTTACTTCACTGATTCCAATAGTAGGGTCGTTCTCTGTGATTCAGAAATTGAATTTTCGTTCGGAGGTGTTGAAAATAGCAACAATGAGTGACAATGGTGAAGCAGCTCCGCAGCCCTCCAGTTTTACGTACCACATAGTAACTTCACATACAGATTCACATCATTCCACAACCACACAAGAATCAGACAGTCAATTTTTTTCAACTGATGTGCTGAATTAAATAGAATAATAAATTAATTCAATTAATAAAGATGTCATATTTGAAATCATTATGTTTTTATTCATTCCTTCAATCATCTCTGACTTTCTTATTTAAAAAATTATAAATAATTATTTTTATTATCTACATTATCTAAAGCCAACATTATTTAAGTCATTATCTAAATTTATTATCTGAAGGTTCATAGCTACCTTGAAGTGACAGCAAGTCTTTCCAATGGTGATACTGGAGCTCGAAATAAGTTTTCACGTTTCAAGTTGTCTTGCAATTTTTTTTCTATTGGTCAATACTATAGCCATCTAGTCTAAAGACTAATGAGCTAATTTTTTCTATCCTAAATTACTACTTGAAAAATTAAACAGTGAATTTCTCATTAGGAACTCTTACTGCTATTGTTTAATTAATATGTACACTTATTGACTGCACTATAGAAGCTAGATTCACTCAATCACTGCTCTGCTCTTTCACTGGACACTACTTGAACAAGCACTACACTAGTTCAAACGGTTTCCTCATTAGAGCCTCCGCACCAACCCTCCATTGTCTAGTAGCTGGATCGCCTCGACGTTGTCATGTTGGTGCAGTCGCCCCTCGTGCCTCTCCGCATGCCTCTGGATCTCGGTGGACACCAGGTTGACGTGCAGGTCTCTATGAAGATCGCTGTTCCTGACATACCAAGGAGCATCCACAATGTTCCGTAGCACTTTGTTTTGAAAACGTTGTATGACATTGATGTTGTCTTTTGTACACCCCCAAAGTTGTATACCATACGTCCATACTGGCTTTAATATCTGTTTGTACAGAAGTACTTTGTTTCGGATTGAAAGGATGAAGTTTCTTCCGATCAGCCAATACAGCTTCTTATATTTGATTCCAAGCTCTTCTCTCTTCTTCTTGACATGGGCCTTCCAGCGAAGCTTTGCGTCCAAGGTCATACCTAGATACTTGGCATCATTAGCATATGGTACAACTTGGTTGTTGATAGTTATTGGTATGGGCAGGTCCTTCTTATTGGTAAAATTGATGTGAATCGACTTTGTTTCATTCAATTTCATTCTCCACTTTCTAGTCCAATCTTGAATTTTGTTGATGGATCTCTGTAGTTTCTCTGTTGCAATATGAATATTACTGTCTACTGATAATATGGCTGTGTCGTCTGCAAATGTTGCTGTAGTATTCTCATCAAGGCTGGGAATATCGCTGGTATAGAGTAGGTAAAGAACTGGTCCCAGAACACTGCCTTGAGGAACTCCTGCTTTAATTTCCTTCAAATCAGAATATGAACTTTCATGCCTGACCCTAAAGTATCTGTCAGTCAGATAGAATTGTAATATATCTGTATATTGCTTCGGTAGCACTTTTTTGAGCTTGAAAATGAGACCTTCATGCCATACTTTATCAAAAGCTTGCCCTATATCAAGGAAAGCTGCTGAACAAACTTTTTTCTCTTCTAAGCACTTCTCTATTACATTTATAATCCGATGCACTTGATCTATTGTTGAGTGTTTCACTCTGAAGCCAAATTGGTGATTTGGAATTATGTGCTGTCTCTCAATTATTTAGCCTACTAAGTAAAATCCTTTCAAACAACTTGGATAGGACCGGTAACAATGATATTGGCCTATATGATGATACTTCATGTGGCTCTTTACCTGGCTTCAGTAGCATTATAACCTCTGCTACTTTCCATATTCCTGGTACGAATTTTAGTCTGAAAGAAGCATTCAAAATGTTTGTTAATTTCACTATTGCTTTCCTTGGTAGGTGTTTGAGGACTGAGCCGGTTATCATGTCAAATCCAGGGGTTTTCTTGTTATCCAGATTTCTTATTTCTCTTTTCACTTCTACTGTGACACGCATTATTTCTTGATTCGGCTGTAAGATATTCTCATCCGCTTCTAAAGTTCCCTCTTCACCTGAGTTGATTGGCTGGAAAACTTTTACAAGATGATCCGCAAATGTTTTTGCCTTTTCATCACTACTCTTTGCCCATTGTCTGTCCTGCTTTCTGAGAGGAGGAGATTGTTGAATGGTTCGTTTTATTTTTTTAGCTCCCTTCCAGAGTGAGTAGTCCGTACTGCATTCTGCTGTCAAGTTCCTCAAGTAACTATTAATTGATTCTTCCTTGATACATTGAATCTCTCTCCTTAGTTCTTGAGTTAGATTGTTCAAAACTCTTTTGTCTTGGGGAGAACGTGATTGCTGCCATCTCCTTCTAGCTCTTCGTTTTTCAACAATCAATTCTCTGATTTCCGCAGGGTAATTATTTCCAGTGGTTCTTCTTCTGATTTGTGGGGTATTACACCATGCTGCCTCTTGGATATCAGTCACAAACTTCTCCAACTCCCGATCAATATGTTCTTCGTTCATTAATGGTGAGTTCAATTCTATTCTTTCCTCCAGCATCTGTTGGAAGCCATCCCAATCAGTGCGGCTATTTTCTAACGCTGGACAAGTATTTTCCTTCCGTAGAATTGAATCACTCAGAGTCATAATGATGGGTGAGTGGTCGGAATTAAGGTCGAAACTATCCTCTAAATGCAAATAATTAACTGATATATTTTTTGTCAGGAAGAAATCTATGAGATCTGGGATTTTCCTCGTATCGGTGGGCCAGTAGGTTGGTTTACCAGTTGAAAGAGCTTCGCACCTCATCTCTTTCATTGCTTCGAAGAGCTGTCTTCCCTTGTGAGTTGTTAAGCGCGATCCCCAATGCACGTGCTTTGCATTGAAATCACCACCAAGAATGAATTTTTCTCCTAACATATCAAGCAATGTCGAATACTCCTCTCTTCTGATGGAATATCTGGGAGGACAGTAAATAGCTGCAACAACGAAGTGATAATTTACCGCTTGAACTGCTACACCTATCAATTGAATTCTATCACTTTCATGTTTCACTTCTTCATGATGTTGTAGATTGTCTCTGATAATGATGGCACTCCCACCCCTCGCGACATTGCTGGGATGTAAAGCATGATAGATCTTAAAGCCTTTGAATTTGATAAACGATTGATTTGTAAAGTGAGTTTCAGATAAAGACATATATCTATTTTTTCTATGTCTAGAACTGCTCCTAACTCCTGTTGCCGTTGTAACAATCCATTCGCGTTCCATTCCATTATTTTTAGTGAATGAATAATTTGAATTTCAGTAGTCTACTCTGTTCTAACTTCTGAAGTTTAGATTGTAGTGAGGTGATTATTTGCTCTTGTCTATCCAGTTTTGCCAAGATAAGCTGCAAAATATTATTGGTGCCTTCTTCTACTTCACTTTTTGGCTCTTCCAATTCCGATCTTTTCTGTGATTTTTGGTGGGATATTTTGAATGATTTTCTTTCGTGAATCTGCAATAGTTTTTGTTTTAGTAGAATTCCTGATTTTTTGCAATTCGATTTGCAACAGTGCAACCACGATAGCTGGCTGGATGTGCTTCACCGCAATGAATAACTTTTGGTAGAGCATCGTTGGGTTTCAAACATTCCTTTGTTTGGTGTTTACCTGCACACTTAACACACCTAGGCTCCTTGTTACAATATTTTTTAGTGTTGCCGTATGCTTGGCAACGTTTGCATTGCGGTATCAGATTGGCCTTCTTCAATGCTTCAACTTCCACTCTACAGCCAAGTATATTTTTCAATTCAAATACTTTTTTATATCCTCTTCCGCACTGAATGATACCATGAAAATATCTAATGGTTCTCTTGTCTTCCACCTCAGCTTGTTTACAACTTCTAGAACTTTCAATCCTCTTACTTTCAAATCTTCCAGAATCATTTCTGTACTACAAGAGTGATGAAGCTTTTTAATCATCACTCTTATTGGTCTCGACTGTTTATCTTCATAGGAGTGCCAGTTGAGCCCATCTTTAGCCAATTCTTCTTCATTTGTCGAGTAGTTCTCGGCTGCTGAGCTGGTAGGCTGTGGGCTATGGATCTTTTTCTCAATATTGAGAAATCTTTTTTCCAAATCCTGCATTTTTTGCAAGAGTTCGGCGTTGCTTCTCTCTAGCTCCTTCCTCTTCTCATCAGATTCCTTCCAGGCGATGAAAAGTACCTGCTCGACTGAAGATTTGATTTTATTTGCTTTGATGTATTGATCCGGTGAACACTGGATTTCTGGTGTATTTGCCATGTTGTTGGTGTCCATGCTCTCGTTAGTGGCTTCCTTTTCTTCTTGCTCTGATGCAGGAAAACTTGGTGGCTTCACTAAGTCGGACATAGTGCGATTTCGCTACCATACATTTCAAACATCACTCGTAATCAACACTCACGCGCACGGAAACGCGAATGGAGCTATATTACTGCCGCGAAAAGCAGGTCGCTTTGCTTGCATAAAATACCGCGGTTGACGACCGATACTCGATGCAATATTTTTGTTTCACTTTTAATCGCGAACAAACTGCTGACTCACTACTTCTACACTACACTATTACTACTCCACTATACGTCCGTTCTCTACGAGTTCTAGCGCAATACTGAAGTCTTGCAATTTTCATTTGAAACTTCAGACATTCTGAAGTAGTTAAAAAATTTATTTCCATCCTCAAGCAATGATGTAAATATGGTACTGAATTCCCCTTGAAAGGCTCTTTGGGCGACCATCGGGTGAACTTGATATCTACGTCTTTTAATCTTTCGTTACGAAAGATTATTGTCTTTACGAAGACAATAAACAGCAATCAAACAATCTGTAAAGGCGTCCATTTTGTGAGTCAGAAAAACTGATGTATGGATGCGTATGATCAGGATGGAGCATAGGCACTGTCGGTCGGTCGAGCTCTGTAACCGGCCTTAGGCTGATTCACTGCACCGTTGCACACTATAGTGAGGTTCACGTTATATAATGGCAGTATACGATTGACAATAGTGTTGCTATTCTTGTCTAACATGCAACAAAACAGATAGCGCTATCTCTCTCTAGCTTTGTTGTCAGTGGCTAGAAATATTTCATTTTTACTTTTGACAGTGACACTGGCCCTGACTATAACCCTACAGATGTTAGCAAACAATCCTCAGCCGCCATGTTTTTGTTTTCATTCTACCAAAATACTACACAAGTCGAATAATTGATTTAAAATGTATTTTTTAATAAATGAAATATTTTTAGATAATACCTACCGTATGAGAAACACAAATATACCGGAAATGACAGTTTAAATAATATGATAATCATAGACTTCGTCCATGCTTCAGTTGTTAGCCTACATTTATATAGATTAGGCCTAATGCTACCGGTATAAATAATATCAGAGAAAACTCCTATAATGTATGTATAATGTGAAAACTCCTTGTATTCTGTGATAATATTGAAAGGCTATTTCAGAATTATTTTTATCAAAATTATCTTATTATAATAGGATTTCTATTTTCTGTTATTTTTAAAAGAAATTTGAATAGAATATCTACTGAATAACTTAATTTCTGTTATTTTGAAGTTCAGATTGATGTATCTCAGCTTTTTAAATTAGCCGCCATTTCAGTTTTGTATGAAAATAGAAATCTAATCTCAGTTATGAAAGCAAAGTTTCAAATCAAATTATGGGAAATTTATTTTATTGATGAATTTAATTAATTTTAGTTTGATGGCAGTTGTCAAGATGTGGCTGACAGTTAAAAGACGAAAAGTCTTTAACTTTAAAAGTCTTTTCTTTGTTGATTTCTCAGCTGCTTTGAACGAATTGACAGATACTCATTATTATTCAAGCTGTCAGAAATGAGAATGTCTTCAAAAATGTTGAGAATCCTCAAAATGATTTATGCTGGGACTAATGCAAGAGTTTGGAGCCGGGAGGGCCTCTCAGAGGCATTTCACACCCACACAGGTGTCAAATAAGGATGTCTGCTGAGCCCACTACTCTTTGCATCATTTTTAAATGATTTGGATGACAATATGGAGGGAGGCATGAAAGTGAATGACATGAGAATAAAGCTATTGGCATATGCTGATGATATTGTTTTGCTGGCATCAAATATACTTGATCTGAAAAAGATGATTGAAGCTCTGGAGAAATATTGCAACAAATGGAACCTTCTCGTCAACCTTGATAAGTCCAAAATAGTTGTTCTCAGGAATGGTGGAAAACAAGGAAGAAATGAGAAATGGTGGTTTGAGGGAAAACCAATTGAGGTGGTCAATTCATATAAGTACCTGGGATTAAAATTATCGTCAAGGCTGTCCATGACAGAACACTTCAGAGAGAGTTGGCCTCAGCAAGAATGGCATTGAACCTGTTCAATAACTTACTGTTGAACGATGCAATAAAATTTGAGAGCCATAATCTGCTATGCGGCTCAGGTGTGGTGGGGGGGGGCAGAATGTTCGACTTGGTGGAAGATATACAGCGGGATTTTATCAGGAGAGTGTTCTGTTTGCCAGCTTATGCCCCCAATTCCGCCATGCTCCTTGAAACTGGACTCCAGCCAATTTTGCTGTATACTCTGAGACTGCAATTCGGATTTATCAAGAGATGTCTGGAGCTTCTTGAAGATAGATACCCGAAGATTCTGATGAGGGCCATGATTGAAAAGAGAGTTTTTAAGTTTGAGGACTGGCATCAATTAGAATAATCATTCAACATCATATTGGAGGGTATTGCCGAAGGAAGGCTCAATATGGACGACACCTTGACGTCTATAGCGAGAAAATTGCACGAACAGGAGCAGCAGATGATATCAAGTCAACGATATACTCTCAGGAGTCAACTCAGCCATTGGAATGAGTCTTCAGGGAACATGACTTCAGTGTAATAAAGTGGTACTTGAAGGCCAGGAACGAGCTTGTACAATTAAACAAGTATTCCTTCACACAAAGCAACAAGACGTGCTCATTGTGCAGCCTGAAGGAAGACGAAGATGTTGCCCACTTCATTGGCAGGTGCCCGGTTCTCGGCGAGTACAGGCGACGCTACTTTGGCAGAACACTTCTCTCATGGCCACAAATGAGAACTCTTGTGAATGATGATAATTGGCAGTGTGTTGTTGCTTATTGCTCTGATGCATGGAGATATAGACACTATCTAATAGCTCAGTTCAACCACTAATTGTGATATTTGTTCCTTGATCTCTATTGGACTGTCTCTTGAAGATTTAAACATTATTAATGTATTTGTAAAGAACATTGTAAATATAATAATGAAAATGCTCAACTCACCCTGATGGTCATTGACCAAGGGTTAAATGCTTACATGGATTGAAATTTATAATTTGTAATGTATGTTTTCTGATTAATCAATAAAAGCTATTCTATTCCATTCTATTATATTCATTAAATTGATTATCTTATTAAGGAAATTAAAACTAATATTAGATCAAATTTAATGGGATGAATTGAGTAACAGCTGTGTATACTCAGTGGCAAGATGGAGTCAATTCAAGGAACTCGGCAACGTTGTTCTGCTATCTTTCTTCACTACCATTATAACGTGGACCCAGTTTACATACAGTATGGAAACTCGGCTAGTACCCTGCCGCAAAAATCCGTCATCTTGTTAGGAAGTTCCGCATTGTAATATAGTGAGGTCCACGTTATAATGGCAGTGTAGGAAGATAGGAGAAAAGGGTTGCCAGATATCAGCCTTGCCACCCAAGCAGCTGATGATGAATATCTGATGAATTTAACTTTAACTGTTCATTATTGCTGAAAATAGTTGATCATAATATTTTATTTTTCAAGAAAATATATTTTTTAAAGATGTAATGATAAATTTTCATGAATGAGATTAAATATTTTGTCAATTGGTTGAATTTCAATATTGTTGATAAACGATGTGGCAACATCGCAAAGCGTAAAAGAGATAGCGCCATCTGCTTTGTTGAATGATAGACAAGAATAGCAACACCATTGCAAATCACACACTGCCATTATAACGTGGACCTCACTATAGTATTTATGGGAGGTCCGATCACTTTACTGATCCGGATCAATTGATCTCGTTCACTTCACTGCCGCGAGCCAATCAGAAGACCTTCCTAAGGTCACGTGACGTGTCTAGTGTATGTGCCATGTAAAAAGCATTGGTCAGATAGATAGATTGGTTTGATTGCCAGTTTCCATTCTGTGATGTGTTACGGATAAGTTAGCTGTGGCTTAAAGGTGGTTAGGGTTTTGCCTAGAAATGGCTTTATACACGTTTTATTAAGATTTTTTTAATAATGTGGAATTTGAATATATTACCGTATACTGTATTCCTTTACACTTTCCAAAATCAACAGGAGCTTGACGTACTGAAGTTGTCTACGCGGGCTGGTTCTTGATCAACTGACATTTTGATGAAGTAGAAGTCACCCAAATCTTATTCGCCTTCAAGCAAGCTGTCATCCTCTAATCATTCTCATCCTCTAGATAATTGTAAACCTCTATTCAAGGAAAATTCAATATTAACAGTCTTCAATGAATTTTTGTATCAGTGCTTGAAGGAGATAAAATTGAGGGAAAATGTATTGACGGTTGCCAGTGACATTCACAATATATCCGACTAGGGCCAGTGGAGATCTTCACGTACCTAGGTGCAGACTCAGCAAATCTCTTTCGAGTTTTCCAATAGTGGGGATAAAATTTTTCAACCTTTTACCAGCCTCCTTCTGTACCCTTCCCCTGCCTGTATTCCTCAGATATTTAAGAAAATGGCTCATAGAAAATCCATTCTACTCTTTAGAGGAATTCAGGACAGGGGTAGGTAGAATAATAAATGATTAATGTCAACTATTATATGAAATAGTTAATTATAACGTAGCCCTATTATGGGTGAACTATTGAATGCTATTAATTGATATTGTTGTCTTTACTCATTTTAAGGATTTTTTATTAGGTATTGATTTTATTATGTATTTTGACCTAATTATGATTTTATTATGTATCGTAATTTTCTAGGTGTCTGCGCTTAGCAAAGAACTTTCGGAAGAGAAGACTGAGAGAGCTGAAGAGAGCAAAGTGTTGGCGAGGCATGTAGCGGAGAAGACAACTCGGGTCAAAACACTTGAATCGCAGATTGACGACCTCACCAATGAGGCTCAGATCGTCAAAAGAAAGAATGCAGCTACTCTCAGGGTGAGGGAATATCTTATGTACTAATAATAGCTCAGAATCATAAGCTGTCCATTTGTCAAAACATTGCTCACGGTAAATACTATAGATCAAATTCTCTGAGGAGAATAATAATGTCGAACTCAATAATATAATTAACTACATAATTTACTCTGGTTTTGATAGAGTGGTTAATGTTTCTGCTAATGTTTCCAATGCTAGTAGCTTTGAAGCTAGTGGTCAGAAGAATCACAACTTTATCCTTCTATCACTGTATAATACATGTGGGCATCTTCAGTCAAAAACATTGATAAGTTTAACTCGCTAAAGCCTTGTTTTCCCAATTAATATGTGCTCTGCTGAGCAGAACTAGAAACTAGAATACCATTAGTTGTTATTGGAATGTAGACACATTGGCAGACTGTAGATGCGTGAACGCTCCCATTAGAACCATTTTGATCCTTGTTCTGTGTAGCCAGGTAGAAATTAGGGCTTCAGCGATGGTGATGAATGATATTGCAATATGTATGTATGATGGAGGTTTGCTTGTAACAGGAGCTTAATCGGGAATTGGCGCAGTTGCGGAAGCGAGCTGTGGAGCTTCCTGTCGATAGTGGCAGTGGATCGCCGACCAGTTCATGCACATCACTCAATGAGCATCCTTCCTCCACTCCCAACAATATCTCTCTACAGGTACACGCCATCTCCTAACCTTTTATATTTTTAAGAAAAGTATGGAGATTATTTTTCTCATAGTGTAGGTTCCTCTATTCATCTATTTACTTATACACATTCATTCATCAAATAATCAAAATGAAATTATTGAATGGAATTTTTCAAGAGTAACCGGTTCTATAAAGGTTGCCATTAACGACAGTTCAAGTGTGTTGAACATTGTGTTATCAGCGAAATGCTTCGAACAAAATTGTTTGAGGTTAGGTTTTTGTATCTTCGATTTTTTGTTGTTTATTTTTTCTTCGCTGCTCTATTTGAGGTTAAATTATTCTGGTATGATTATAATTTGTAATATTCCAGTAGTTTATTTATGTGTGTACACACATGTTCAACACACTACTTATCCTGTCGTTTGTGGCCACCCAAGCTATGATATTACTTTGATGTTACTAATGCCTTTTAAAAATCAGTTGATTGAGATTTCAGAGCAGTAGGCCTACTCTGCTGTGACCCTTTTCCGGAGTGAACTTCTAATATGTAGTGCTTTATTACAAGCCGGTTGTCTGAAATACAAACATATTTGAAGTTTCATTGTAGAGGTGAATAGGATTATTCTGTAGATACGCTATTTATGATGAATAAATAACAAGGCAATGTTATTGGAACTTAATGTTGATAGATAGATCAAAGTACATCATTTATTAGTAAAGATGAAAAACTATTTTTGTTTTCTACTACACCATCATCAATCTTAATTTTATCCTCATAAATGCCAGACATTTTTCTCGATTCAGTCTCGTGTTTCAGATGAACACTAAAACGTCGGTACCAGCTGCTTAAAAACAGTCGTTATATCATATCCTTAAATTGATCAAATATGACCTAAAAACTGTGTCACCAGAACTGAGCCAAAAGATCACTCGGCACTCTGTTTATATATCATTATTAAACAAAATAATGATTGATCCATCCACCATATAAAAATATGCTTGTTTCGAGTAAGGAGACTGGAACCAAACCAGTTTATGAATAAACTGATAAATGAGCTTGCTTTGTCTGTGACTATTGGACATGGTTGCTGGACTACAATTAGCTCAATTCATTTTCTTCAGGGCTAACTCTTTTTAATTCATTCTCAATTTAATATAAACGATTACTTGATATCCTCAATTTATTTCCAAAATTTCAAATATATATTTATTTCCCATTTTTCAGATGAATTCGAATTCCCAGATGCTGATCGAAAGGATAGCGAAATTGCAGAGAGAAAACGCAAAAGCCATGGAAAAGATAGACTTTCTAGAAGAACACACTAGAACTTTGGTGGAGGAGCTGCAGAAGAAATCTCGTGTCCTCCAAAGCTATATACTAAGAGAAGAGGCTGGTGCTCTCTCGTCTAGATCAATGGATTTGAACAAGGTTAGCTCAACATAATCGTATTTTGAATTGTACTCATTTTGATATGATAAAATTGTTGATTCACGAAAAATGCATTCTCATCTCATAAAAATGATATCAATCATGTATGAGTACATAGTTTTAGTTGAACTATAATCTAAGATTACATGAAGCTGTGGTCACATTTATTTTCATTCCGAGTTTGAAACACCAACTGATCCAGCTCCGGTTAAACTGCGATTGTGCATCGTAATAAATTGGATTAGTTTAGCGGTAAACAAAGGTGGTGCAGATAGTCTATAAAAACTCATGATTTCATGAGGTTCAGCTAGACCATATATATTTGAATTGAATGAATTTTAAATTTAAATATTTTGATAATGAATGCAATCGAATGATTAATTAGGACTCAAGTCTTAGCTAAAAGACTCATAAACTGTTATAAGATAAGATTTCTTCACCTATCGTTGACAGGAGACTAGTTTTTTCTTTCTTTGCGTAAGAATAGATAACTTATGCTGGGCATCTAAAGATTTAATGATCTATTAGATTAAATGTGTGTCATAGAAACGGGGACTTATTGTTTTAATTGTAATTTATTCTTCAATTGAGATTGTCTAATTTTTTAAATTTCTCTTTCCAAGACTGTACTTAAAGGATGGTCTAAACTCAAAACCAAGGTAGGTAACAAATTATATTTTTTTCGGGTGGTTTTAATTGATAAATATTCCCTAATCCCTTATCAAGGAAATATTTAAGATGAAGCTTTGAAACTCGGTATGGCTCCATCCAGCTGATTTCGCAATGTTTTTCAGATGATCTCTTTTGTTCATGATCATGCATGCTGTACGAAAATAATTAATTCCTCTGTTATTCTCTGACCAATGTGTCACATGGCATCAACGTGTTAATAAATGAGGTATCCTCATATTTATTGAAATTTTCAATCAAAAATTAAAAATGGCTGCCATTTTGAATATGTACATCGAAATGTTTTTATTTTTTTTTAAAGTTGAGTCTTTATAGCATAAATAATCATGCCAAATTTCAGATCAATACAACATTTCGTTCTTGAGATAAAAATTTCCAAGTGAAAAAACATAATGGCAGCTGTAAGGATAACCGCTGAGTTTTGGACACTTCAAATTCGCCATTTTTAGTCTCCTATCATCCAGGAACAATATCCTAAAATGTTCGACACTACTTCTGAGACACTGTATAGCCTCATCTTCTTCTTCTCTATATCTATAAAAGGCTAAGCCCCGACAGACTGAAATCACACCACAGCCCAAACTACTGAGCCTAAAAACTTGAAATTTTGCACAATTGTTTATGGTGGCCTCAAAACATCCACTAAGAAAGGATTTTCAGAAATTTGCCCCCCTGAGGGAACTGGGGCCCCCAAAAATTTTGTACTTTTTAACCGCTCATTCCACAGCAAAGTCATGAGGAACTTTTTTGTTCAGCTACAAAAAATAATTAGATCTATGCAGAAAAATTCCGATCAGAAGCACAGGGGTGTTCAGGAGAGGGCTTTTTTATGTAAAATCACACTACAGCTAAAACTGATTGGCATACAGACTTAAAACTTTGCACAAATATTCTTAAAACATGCTAGACGCGCACTAAGAGCGGATTTTGAGATATTTTACCTCTAGGGATTTCAAAGGATAAAAAAGGATCCTATTAAGTAAGGTTAAGAACATGGTAAGGTGAACGCCATATGAAACTGAGATAATTGACACAAGATATTCTAAAATATGTTGTAATCATTGGAAAGCTTAAAATAATCTTATCAATCAGCTGATCGAATTAATTTTTTGTAAATCGAGAGCGCGAGCTTGCCACGTGTATGTTTCATTGTTGTATTCTTGGCCAGTTCGGTTTGCGCCTTCTATCAGCTGTATATGGAGTCTCATACATTCCGATTAGAACAGAGCACAGAGATTTTCTTTGGTTAGAAGTTTGTTGATAATTCTTTTTTCAAATTCAATTTCTATTACCATTAAAAATAACATTGAAAATGTTCTTAATAGACAAGATTACAAAAAAAATGTCGAACATATACCTACATTTATTTGTAGCACGGCCAGAAAAAAGGCAAACGTTAGCCGTGAGTTCATTCAATATAACTTATTTATATTTTTCAATATTTTGTGAATAAAAAGTACGAGTTGATGAGAGATGTAATTCCTTATATTTGATCTAAATGGTTATTCATATTGTAGTATTCGGGGTCACTGCAATCAATAGTTTTTTATTCTGTAGCTAATAAATTTCATACGTATTTTTGAATTGAATTACTAAAACGTATTGATTTATTGATTGTCCATAATGTATCCAGTGTCCATAGTGGAAGTGATTGAACTACTCAAAATTAATGGCTTACTGGTCCCTCATAGAATTTATAGTATTCCTGGTGATTGAGCCTGTGTTTTTTCAGCGTTGACTATTAATAATAAAGCTTTACTTACAACTAGCCTACCCGGTGAACTCCATACCGTCAAAAGGTCATTGTATCTCATGTCACACTCTTGACTTTATTTGGTGAATCATGAAATTCATCTGACAATCAATATTTTTATTCACATCTCAATACGGACTTCCTATGTGCTTAGTAATGCAGCATACATTACTCCGAAAACATATTCTACTCAATCAATTGGTATATCAGTTAAAAAAAAATAGAAAGGTTAAATCAGTGTTTCAGAAATGAATTCAATGTTTTCATAGTTGTTGATTGTCAATAGATGGTCCAGGAAATATGCGATGTACGATGAATCACACAGAATTCCATATTCTTTCCATCTTCCATCTTTTTTTAATTATTCTCTCATTCTTCAGTAATTAATGGATGCAATATGAACAACTCTCTTTCATGAGGTGAATATTTTTTTCCAACATTTTCCAGTTTTTCAATGAGAGGGGAGTGATAATAATTATTTGTATAGGTCTTCTATAAGTATAGAATTTCTATTTGTATAGGAACGATTATCTACAGCTGGTACTAATCAACTACACTATCTTCAACTCCAAACTACCGTTTTAATACCAGTACACAATTTATCACAGAGTGACGTGTTTATTATACAGCTGGTAACTTCAGATGCTCAATCATATTATCACAATATGATCTTGAATCATGATCATCTTTCCGTTCTTCGGTAGCCGCTCTGTCGACAATTTCAAAAATCTGGTGTGGCGCACTCACACAACTTTCCTTGCCGTTATGAAAATTTATCACCTGACGCTAGTGTACACGCGCATCTCAAGTCTACTATTCAAAGATCTGCCAGCTGGTGACAGGACAATAACGCTGGAGACACACGAAGTCTGCTATCTCTTCATAGTGAATGGTTTAATAGAATCAACAGTTGCCAACCGTTTGCATTATTGCAAATAAACACATTTTCTCAAATTTCGAGCGTATTTCCAATTTTAGGTGAAAATGTCACTGAACATTAATTGTAGAGATTTTTATGCTCAATCTTTCCCACTTGGATTTTTTTGTTTAAATTGTATCTGAAGCCTGATAATTGGGAATCTAAAATCACACTTTGCATTGATGGGGCGGAGCTCCTGAAATTTTTACAGATATGGGACTTGTGGCAGTTGATAGAGCTTATCAATGACTATTTCAGGTATAAATTTGATCAAAATCGTTGGAGCCGTTTTCGAGAAAATGGCGAAAAACCCTGTTTTTGACAACATTTTCGCCATTTTAGCCGCCATCTTGAATTGGATTTGTTCGAAATTGTTCGTGTCGGAAAGGACCTTAAGGGGACTTATAGGGGAAGGACCTTAAGTTCCAAATTTCAAGTCATTACGTTAGTTTGGAAATGAGATATCGTGTACACAGACGCGCACGCACACACACACACACACACACACACACACATACACATACATACAGACCAATACCCTAAAACCACTTTTTGGACTCAGGGGACCTTGAAACGTATAGAAATTTGGGTACCTTAATTTTTTTCGGAAAGCAATACTTTCCTTACCTATGGTAATAGGGCAAGGAATGTAATGAAACGTATAGAAAACATGAAATTAGGGTACCTTAAATTTTTTTAGTAAGTTATGGAAGGAAATAAGACTCGACTGCCTTCAGTTTTACGTGAGTCTTGAAACACCAATGTGATTTTAAAGATCAGTTGGCCTCAGATTCAGATGGCCTCAAGTGGTCACCATTCCAACGGGAGAACGAGCGAACGCAGCTCATCTTATCTGAGCGATTAGATATGAAACTGAACCTGATAAACCAACTAAAACACAAGTTTGACTGTGTTTTTAACTTTTAGATAGCTGGATATTTTTGACGTTGAGAGGAAACCGTTGACTCCACGGCCCGTTCATATAAAGTTATAGCTGATTCCTGCTACTCCCTTTGGCCGGGTGACTGTGACCTTTTTTACTTTCCTTGCCCTATTACCATAGGTAAGGAAAGTATTGCTTTCCAAAAAAAATTAAGGTACCCTAATTTCAAGTTTTCTATACGTTTCAAGGTCCCCTGAGTCCAAAAACATGATTTTTGGGTGTTGGTCTGTGTGTGTGTATGTGTGTGTGTGTGTGTGTGTGTGTGTGTGTGTGTGTGTGTGTGTGTGTGTGTGTGTGTGTGTGTGTGTGTGTATATGTGTGTATGTCTGTGAACACGATAACTCCATTCCTAATTAACCGATTGACTTGAAATTTTAAACTCAAGGTCCTTATATCAAGGATCCGACAATAAGAAATTCAATAAAATCCAATTCAAGATGGCGGAAAAAATGGCGGATGATTATTAAAAAACCATGTTTTTCACGGTTTTCTCGAAAACGGCTCTAACGATTTTCTTCAAATTTATACCATGGATACCATTTATACGCCCTATCAACTGACATAGGTCTCATTTCTGGGAAAATTCCAGGAGCTCCGTAATATTCTTGAGAAGAATGGCGGATAATGACTAAAAAATCATATTTTTCACGGTTTTCTCGAAAACGGCTTCAACGATTTTCTTCAAATTTATACCATAGATAGCTCTATTCATAAAACCTATCAACTGACATGAGTCTCATTTTTGGAAAAATTGCAGGAGCTCCGTAATATTCTTGAGAAAAATGGCAGATAATTACTAAAAACCATGTTTTTCACGATTTTCTCAAAAATTACTTGACCGATTTTTTCAAATTCATACCCTGTATAGTTTATATATATATTTATCAGCTCTATCAACTGGCATGAGTCTTTAGTTAGTGCCATTTTCGAGAAAAACGTGAAAAACATGGTTTTTTAGTTACCATCGCCATTTTTTCCGCCATCTTGAATTGAATTTTATTAAATTTCTTATTGTCGGGTCCTCATGATATAAAGACCTTAAGTTTAAAATTTCAAGTCAATCGGTTAATTAGGAATGGAGTTATCGTGTTCACAGACATACACACACACACATACATACAGACCAATACCCTAAAACCACTTTTTTGGACTCAGGGGACCTTGAAACGTATAGAAATTTGGGTACCTTATTTTTTTCGGAAAGCAATACTTTCCTTACCTATGGTAATAGGGCAAGGAATGTAATGAAACGTATAGAAAACATGAAATTAGGATACCTTAAATTTTTTTTGGAAAGCAATACTTTCCTTACCTATGAGAAATGCCAAACCGTCGACTTGAATCTTAGACCTCACTCCGCTCGGTCAACTATTGTGTTTGAGTCACTTCTGGCGCTATCATAGTTTCACCACTATTCTGTTCCACAGTCCTATCTCTTGCAGTCGTTAACTATATCTATAATAAAGTAAAGAGCTGGCTTATACACGTACGGGTTAGGAAAAATTATGTTTGACGCATCATCACGTCTAAGCTACTGGACTGAAACGAACTTGCAATTTTGCATGTAGATTCAAATTAACCAAGGATGGTTATAGGCCTATTTTCAATTCTTCAAAATTTCATTACAAGTTTTCAGTTTGTCAACTATTTTTTTCAAAGTGAGGTCATGCCAACAAATTTCAAGAGCACAACAATTAATTTTTCATTACTTTTCCACATATTAGAGTATTCTTATTATCATCATTCATTTATTTATTTAAAAATATACATGTTTGAGTGCACCAGGAACTACATTCCATTAATGTGCTCATAATGCACACTGAGCAGTACAATTTGAAAAACAATACATGGAAAGGAATATAAAATAACCAATACTATTGAGTTTCAGGAAAAACTGAAAACAAAATACAAACTAAATAACATATCACCTTGCTTAGATGAAACTTATAGTAGCCGATAAAAAAAGAAAAGTATGTAACTAATTCTATTGAATTCAAGAAACAAAATAAAAGAAAACTTTGTATACATGAAAATTATAGTTGCTGAAAACAAAATCTAGCATCAAGTATTAAAATCACTAATATATTTTGTAAAGATAGTCAAGAGATTATGTTGATAGGACCACTGTTGGCATAAACCTATTGTAGAAATAAGAACCTTTAAACTAGAAATACCAATAGTATAAACTAGAATAATGTGGACTATGAAGCAAGAATATTACCAAAAGAGTTCCCAAGAATAATTCCACTGTGGCCATCCACACCAAAGACACAAAAATAGCCTACCAATGTCAGCAGGCAAAAAAACCAAGAAACCAGGAGTTATAGAAAAACAGAACTATCCAAATGTATAGAAAAGGAATAAAAACACAAACCCATAAAAAAATCTCCTTCAAGTCTCTCCTGAAAACGCACTGTCCGAATCAAACAAATCCAATTCATCCTATTGTATAATCGCAGAGATCTAAACAGGGGAGCATTGTAGCCACTGACCGTTCTACTTCTGATAACATCAAAGGTGGGATGATTTGAACGCAGGAGCATGGAACCTGATCAATGAGAGCAGCGAAAGATAAGAAAATCGACCCTTTAACAGACCATTATTGAGTCTATAAAAATTAATGAATCTCTATCTCGTCGTAATCTCAACGATACAAAGTGAAAGGTCCTTCTCAAACGGTCTGTAGGAAAACCAACCTTATCTCTGTTTTCATCCATTAAAAATATATTTGGATTTTTTCAGTGACTTTTCAAAATTCCATATTTGTCACAAGCCTATTTATTGATGTTAACATGTGTTCAGGCTGAGCTTTCCAAGCACGGAGGAATAATGGCGTCAGTCTACGGCTCAAAATCACTCGACGAGCATATGACATTGGAACTGAGCTTGGAAATCAACCGAAAATTACAAGCTGTTCTAGAAGATACTCTTCTCAAGAACATCACTTTAAAGGTATACTCTTACCTCTTATTTTATCAAATCAATAAATTTTCATAGAATATGTTGGAAATTGTATTGAGTACATTCATTCAATCAATATTTAGAAGTGTTTCCTCTCAATGTTAAAATTCCTTTTAGTTGAAAGTATTTTGCTTTGCAAAAAATTTTTCTCAAATTTCAATGTCAAAAGTTTGAAATTGAAAGTAATGACTATATTTAATTCTGGTACTTCTCTTTCATTCAACTTTGACAACTAGACTGATGATATTTTTACAAAAATTCACGCTAAATGTGAGTGACCCACTGGGTTGTTGACTTATTCTCAATATTCTTTAATGCTCTGTTCATTATTAATACTCTCATTGAATGTTGTGCTCAGAAGCTTAATTGCTCTTTAAGATGGAATCTTCTGACAATTTTTTTTGCAGGAAAATATTGATACATTAGGAGATGAGATTGCCCGGCTGAGCCATTCTAAGAGACTTCAGTCATAGCAGATGCAAACAAAGAGTACCCTTCACCCTCATCAGTTGATTTCATGCGATTCGCGGGTAATCACTTATTTACGCTTATAAGTATTGTGAGAAGTTATTATTTGTAATATAAATCTTGTACCTATTGTTATAATGACTGAAGTATTTTATTACTTCATAAATGTTAATTATTATCATTAACTGTGGCCATCTAAACATTCCCTCATATTATAATTTTGTGTCTTCCAAACTATTGTCCCAATATTATGAATAAATTATTGCAGTAATTAATCATTAATCTTCAACTCATTCATTTATATTCAGGGCTAGATACGTTTATAATTCTAGAGTCAATATTTTGACTTTGAATTGCAAAAATACATTCCTATCAACATATAGAATTTCAATATTCATGTGTTTAAACATTTTTCTTATAAATATATTCCAAACTAAAAGTGAAAAAATATAATCGGAATACCGACACTACACCGAATCTTGTTTGAAGACATAATTAATGCATTGATATTGAACAAATTTGAGTTAATGTTCGATAATTTCAATTTAAGAATGTATTCGAAACCTTTTTAAAATTACGCTATAATGTAGTTAAAATTATTGCATTGAAAGATGCATTATGTCACAGTTTTGTTATATTCAATATTAAATGGCATGATCAACACATTTTAAGAACGACACATTATTTATAAAGTATTTATATTTAGTTATTTATATAGTCTTACAAGATTAGATAAGTCCTACAGATGAGGAGGAAAGTCATCAGAGCTGAATCGTTTGTATTGATTTTGCTATTCAAAAGTCATAAAAAATTCATAGCTATTATACAGGGTGGGTGAAAAGTCCGAGATCGGCTTAGTATCTCATAAAAAAATGTGATTCCAAGGTGGATGTGATTGGGAATCCTAATCAAATTGAAAATACTACTCTACTATGACTTTAGAAATCTGGTTCGCCATCTTGGATCCACCATATTGAATGCAACTTTATTTTTTTAAATAGGAGGGTGATCATGTGATACATGATTTCGATACGTAATTTTAAGAAAAAATGAATGGTGAAAACCGCACATTGATATCTCAAACCGTTTAGAAGATATTCATATTATTAATCAATACCACTTACGTATTTCATTTCTGAGTTGCACAGTATTGATTAAAAATGTGAATATCTTCGAAACGGTTTGAGATATCGATGTGCGGTTTTCGCCATTCATTTTTTCTTGAAATTCCGTATCGAAATCATGTATCGCATGACCACCTTCCTTTTTAAAAAAATAAAGTTGCATTCAATATGGTGGATCCAAGATGGCGAACCAGATTTTTAGTCATAGTAAAGTAGTTTTTTTTTTCAATTTGAAATTCCAAATCATATCCACCGTCAAATTACCTTTGTGTATGAGATATTAAGCCGTTCTCGGACATTTCACCCACTCTGTATATATTTTTTGTGTATACACTCTACTTACTGACGATCTCTCAATACTCATGAAGGTGAATATTATAATATGATCATAGAAGCTTCAAGTATTGTTTTAAAATTATCATCATGATTGTAATTGAAAGTTGGGTTACAAATTCTCTAGGTAAATATTTAATTTTTTGTGCTCCCATGACTCTTAAAAATATATGTTACTAACTAAGTTAATTGTTATACAATCCTTGCATATTGTATTATTCGAAGTTGCCTTCAAAGATTAATGTGAATCAGATTCACTTGGGAAACATTCCATGTAAATAATGTTATCCAATGGGCAGTTATTTCATGATAATAGTCTATTTTTAACTTGTAGACCGTGTTGTATATAAATATTCAAGTTGTATAAAGCGATAGTCTTATTAGTACTCACTTTTCTATTTAGGAAACACAATAAAAGTACCCTTCCTATTTTATCAATACACATTTACTTTGATAAAATAAAAAGGTACTTGATAGCTTGTATTGTGTTTCTTATTGGTCCTCTACATATAAATGTGAATTATTATAAAAATATACAAGAAATGCCTAACATTCCAGTGATTTAAGAAAATGTTTTAAATATGTTTAGGAAATGAATTTATGCCTGAGTTCATTTAATTTCACAATCTAATTTCAAATGTGTCACAATTTATTACTATTAATACTCCATTTGTATCATGTTCACAAAGAATTAAGTGTGTAAGTATGCGAGTTGATTGAGTTGAGAATGTAGAACTAATAAGCTGGTTTTAAGGTTCTGTTTCGTGTTAATCAGTGGGAAACTATTTGAAATGTTTCATTAAAATTAAATTATTCTATTGAGACTCATTAATATTTCTTATTTAAAAGGAAGAAATAATTTCGAGGCTTTGATATGAGAATAATTATGATTCTATTTTATTGTTTTGTATTTTTTATTTATTTGTTTCATTATCTTTAAGTAGTAATAGTGCAATCTTCCAAACTTGGATGGCTCAAATATTAAAAATTGATAAAAAATTTATGTAGCTATCCACAACTATAATAATATTATTATTATTGATAATAATAAAATATAGTTGTGTCTATAATATTTTTTCTTAATTGTTATCTATAATAATTATTAATGTCCTAAAAACCCTGTAAAAATATTGAATCTGTTCTGATACAGAAAGTGTTCAATTTATACAGTAATATAAGTTACTTTGGAGTGAATTGTTTTATTTAATTTGAAGATGGACAATATAACTGTAATTAATATATAGATTACAAATTATTCGCATTTATTATATAAATGTATTTATTTTACGTTATTATATTATAATTCAAAACATTGTGTTGTTTGAAAAGATTTTTACTTAAGGTGCTGTTTGAGCTCCTTCCAAACTTATGCAAAGATAATTTTTAGAAATAATATGATACTAGTCATTTAAATGAATTAGTTATGCGTTGATGGTTTTGTATAATGTTTCAGTATTGTCGTCTTAATTATTCAATTTGTTTTTTGAAGGTTTTTGTTTTCATCTTTTTCCAAGATAAAATTTTAAAATCTTTAGAGCATCATGCAATTTATATTTAAATGAATTCAATTCATTATTAATTTCTCTGTCCTGTTTCAGACAGTACATACATGAATACTCATTAACCTTTCGGCAGTCGCGCTGTAGTAAAAAGTACAACAGTATCAGCTTTTTTGCTGCACAGTTGAATGGGGTGGTGTCAGTGAATGAGTCACCTATGTATTCCAAAACTTTCCCCCCATCACTCCACTGATTGCAGTATCAACCGAGCAATGGTTCAGTCTGTAGGTGCCATTTAACCGCGACAGTGCATAAGTAGCACTGTGCATTCGATAGGGAAAGACTGTATACGGGGACTGTAAACGAACCAATAACACAGAATTGATGGCTTTGCTTGATGTACCTTATTGGGCTATGAATTAGTAATCATCCTAATGTTTATAGGCTTAAAATAATTCAAGAAGATGGAAAAAGTAATTATACAATAATTAATTAAAAATTTTTGACAGTAAACAGAGTACATAACACATGGAAAATTGGATGTTGTAAAAAATACAACACGCGACTGCTCGTAAGAATAGAGCACGACTAACGGAAGGTTAAATCAATTACCGTAAATTTGGCACTGAAAACTTGATTATCAAGTGCAGGATTTAATTTCATGTTGAACCTCCAATTCTTTGTTTCAAGTTTAGGCCTACTACTCCATACGTATGCATAAGTTTATTGTTAATGAAACATATTTTTGATATTACACAAGTTTAAAAAGCAGTACAGTAATTTATATAGAAAATGTATTTACCGTATTAGTATTTCAATAATTTACTGTATGGTAGCCTTCTTCAAAATATTCTTTATGAAACAATAACATTCAATTGTATGTTGCAAATTACATTAAACTACCTATCTATTGAGTTGAAACTTTTCTGTTCGCCCTTAAAATTCAGCTCTTCATGAAAAAGTAGGTAACCTAGTAATAAAGACAATTTATTTTTGTCCAAGTTATAGCTGTTTGAATTTTGGTCTCCCAACGTGGGCTGGTTTACCCTACCCCAATTTCTAAATTTCTATAGGCCTACGTTTCAAGGTCACCTGAGTCCAAAAAAGTGGTTTTTGGGTATTGGTCTGTGTGTGTGTGTGTATGAGTGTATGTGCGTCTGTGTAGACGATATCTCATCTCCCAATTGACGGAATGACTTGAAATTTGGAACTTAAGGTCCTTATGAAGGACCTATGAAGAAATATACCTCATGTGTCTCCAGCTTTATTGTTCTGTCACCTGCTGGCTCAGATCTTTGAGATGCGCGGGAACACTAGCGTCAAGTGATCAATTTTCATAACGGCAAGGAAAGTTCCGTGAGTGCGCCACACCAGATTTTTTATCTTTTAAAACCAAAAAGTTCAATCATGTCGAATGCTTCTTATTTTTTGCTCAAAATGTCTCAACATTCACAAGCATATTATTTAATTAGATATTAATAAAATGTATAGGTCGGATGAATATTATAATATTGCCTTTTCAAATTGTAGCCTATTTGAGAAAGTATCAATTTAATTTGAGTAGTTGTCAGTTGTATTTCAGAATAGTCAATATCGGGGACCGAGCTTCGCTCTGGAGTACAAAAGCATAAAAAATTTATTACGAAAGAAGAGATTATAATAATATTTAATTAGATATTAATTATATTAATAATTTAATTAACTGTATGAACTGGTGAACATTTAATGTTCTATCTAATCAAAGTAAATTAAGATTAATTCCCAGAGGAATGCAAAAATTCCCCTCACAAAAGCCCAGTTGCACAAAAGCCGGTTAAATTTTAATCCAAATCAGAGAAGACCATTTCAAAAAGATGGATCTGCTGGAATTATTCAGAATTGAAAATAACCCGGCTTTTTTGCAACCGGCACTAAGTGCCTGATTGAATGATTACAAAAGTTCAACAGCTGAGCCATATTTTTACATCTAATTATTCTGAGAGAAGTGGTAAAACCACTTGAATAGAACCATTTCCATAGTATTTGGATTTTTTAAAAATTTGAATTTCCTTTCAGCTCTTCAACTCTGATTTTTTAAAGCACTACTGGAATATTGGGAATGATATTCTACATAATTTTCAGTGTTTAATCAGAATAGAAATGCCAGAAAGTCACAGTTTTACACAAAACCTGACAGTGCCGTTATTTTGACTGTTTTGGCCAGTTTTTTATACAAACCAATAAAGGGTGCTATTTTTTTCTCTAATTCTCCCATGACTAAACACCCAACCCAACAGAGCTCTAACCTCACCCTAACCTGATCTATAGTGAGGTCCACGTTATAATGACAGTATTTGTTCAACTTTGGTTTTGCTATCCTAGTCTATCATTCGACAAAGCCGGTGGTACTATCCTTTTCTAGGTCCACAACGATGCCAATTATGTTTTTGACAGTGTAGAAATATAATTAATTAATGCAGAAAATCGGCATCGCTATTCTTCTATCTTTATCCACTGCCATTATAACGTGGACCTCACTATAGCACTAACCTAACCATAACCTCCAAAACTCAACTTAAAGCTCTAACCCAACTACACAAACCTGACTCCTAGCATAACTTAACTTTAACTATGATGTTCTCTTTCTTTTATTTAATGGAATGATGATGATATATTGATTATTATATCGAATTTAATGATAGATCATAATTGGATAATAATATCATCAAAATGGAATGACGATTGGCTCCAGTTACAGTGCTCGGTAACCATCATCACAAAGAACGCTACATTCAAAGAAGTGACTGAATGGAACGGGAAAAAACCGTTACTAACGCATGCGCGATACGGTGCTGTCTGAGACCGAGAGTGGTTTGTCTGAGAAAGGTTATTTCAGAAGTTCTTATTTTCAAGCAAGATGTTCTTGTTTTGTTCTGCACAGTGTTTAACAGCTGATTCATGATTATGCTTTGTTGCTTTCCAATTTTTTTTATAGTGTTTATACTGCGTAGTGATCAAGGCATTGTTTTTTAGTTGATTAATTGTTGAATATAATACAAGTTTTGTTGACAAAGAAACAACTTCATTGTTGTAGTTTACGTCACACTGGGCACTGCTCTTTGTTCTTGTACATTTGAGATAGATTGCCACAATTTCTCTATTCTCTTGCTCACTTGCAGCTAGCAGGTTGATTATTTAGTAGGAAACCACAAAATAGGTCTAATAATGAAATATTACTTATTATTTTTTTCTTTGTTTTTTCTAATTTATTGTGCTATTTGTGAGGATGTTCCTGACATCATTGGTGAAGAATCAGTGAGTAGCCTATCTTAATCAAATTTGTTTTTCTCACCTTGCATCCTTGCATTTTACTGACCAGTATTTTAAATATAACTTAACTTAGCCTTCTCATTAATTACTATTATTATTATTATGAACCACATATTCTGCAGGCTACTCCCGGACTTATTTTAGTGTTTCAATTTAAGTTAATATAAAAAGTAGAGTAAGTATAGAGCCTAAGTATTTAAGTGTTAAGTATTTAATGAATGAGGAACGAAAAATGAAGAAGAGCACAGGAAATGACGTACTGAGTTTGGTAATGGGTAACAAACTAGAAACAGACCCTCACACCCTAGTGGAATATTTAAATAACTACTTCGTAAATATCGGCCAAACCAATATTCAAGTGCTAACTCCACCAAATTCTTATCTTGCCACAGACCAGGAAAACGAGGCCCTACTGGAAAGGTTCGAGAGCATATCAAAAAGAGATCTGATTGACATTTTCCTAATGACCAAGCATAAACACTCGGCGGGAATAGATGGGATCCCGGGAAAACTGCTCTACCACTGTCGTGACGAAATTTATCACCCGATTCTACAAATAGTAAACTCCTCTATTGCAGAAGCAACAGTACCAGACTACATGAAAATATCACTTGTCTATCCAAAGTATAAAAAAATGATAAAACAAATATAGAAAACTTCCGACCAATAGCAACACTGCCTACTTCATCAAAATACCTGGAAAAAGCAATATACCTGCAAATTCTGAATTACCTGAAACAAAACAACAAACTACATCTTCACCAACATGAATTCCGAAACGATAAGACAATAGATACAGCCTTAGCAGACCTCTTATGTTTTGTCACACAAAACTGGGAACAAAAGAAAAAGGTATCAGCAATCTTTCTAGATCTAAAAAAGGCCTTCGACAGTCTAGTCGGGAACATTCTAAAAACAGAAATTTGCAAAATAGGAATACGAGGCCAAGCAGGGAAGTGGTTGGAAGACTATCTAACAGACAGATACCAATGCGTGGAGCTTAGATACAAGGACAAAGGCAAAACCATGACCGCCAGATCTCTAGCCCAACCTATGAAAAACGGAGTACGGCAGGGATCTGTGCTGGGACCATTATTATTTCTTATTTACATAATCGGTTTGCCCAAACAACTACCAATGTTTTCTAAATGTATTCTATTCGCCGACGACACAACTTTAATCATAAATGGAAAAGTTCAGGACGAACTACAACTAAATTATAATACTACCATAGCTTCAACAAAAACAGCCCTGACAAACCTAAAACTTAATATAAACACCTCCAAAAGTACAGTTATAAATTTCAATACAAGATCAGCAACCGAAAACCAACTAAATACTGATGAAGAGGTGACAGATACAGCTCGATTCTTGGGAATTACACTTGATGCACACCTAGCCTAACATGGGATAAACACATTGAAAAGTTGGTAGGTAAACTATCCTCAGCCCTCTATGCCATCAAACGTATAAAGGCAATAGCTGACAAAAAAACTGCTCTGATGGCTTACTACTCGCTATTTGCATCACACATGGGCTATGGAATAATAGCATGGGGAGCAGCCCCGCAGACACCTACATTGTGCAAGTTCTAATTCTCCAAAAGAAAATAATAAGAATAATAAATGGTTTACCACACGATACACACTGCAAACCATACTACATCAGGATAGGATCCTCACTGTAATATCTCTATACATACTTAAAGCAATAATGCATATAAAAAAATTTAAACCAGACAAGCCACACAGAAGAAATATCCACGAGCACAACACAAGAAGAAAAAATGATCTTGAAATTCCCTACAACAGACTACAAAAACAGCCAGATTCCTCAGGGTGTAAATTTTTCAACTGTCTACCGGATGACCTCAAACAAATTGAATGTCAAACCCAATTCAAAAAGGCTCTCAAAAAGAATCTGACTGAGAACCCTCTGTATTCAATAAAAGAATTCATGGAGCTAAGCGCTCAACGGAGATTCCGCTGATACCCTGACCTCACCCTCCTACCTTACCTGACGTGCCCCTGATCTCAATGATATAGGTGGTAAAAAGTAAAAGTAAGTCAAGAAAAAACATTTTGGTTCACTCTATTTTTATTTTGAATACGTTAAATTTTGTTTTGTCTCTTGCAATGTATTTTATTTGTATTTTTTAACAACCCTCTTTATTTTATATTCCAAGAAACATGAAGAATGTTGAAGTTTACCCAGAAAAATTCATTTCATTCATATTCATTCGGTACCGTACTTTAAGGTCGTGTTCTAAAGCTGACTAGCCTAATATATTTATTTTACGGTTGCTAAGAAATGTTCCATTTCCATGTTCTAAAGCTGACTAATATATTTCTTAGAGGCAGTTTGGCGTCCCCTCTCTCATCGGAAGGACCTACAAAAAGGCCAGGATTGGAACTTACGTAGGTCACGAGTTTGTGGGTGGAGAGGCCAAAACTCACCACTGCTCAAAGAAGGGCGGCCATTCAGGCAAAACTTCTTGGTAGAAGTGAGGCTTTCGACCCTGCGAAGTTTCGGAGGGGCAAAAAGAAAAAACCCTTGAGACCAGTGATGGGTGAAAAACCAGGCACAAATGTGGGTCAAGAGGCTGAGTCAAGGGTGGCCGGGTGCCCTAGAGGCAACTTGGCCGCCCCTTCCTCAGCGGAAAGACCTACAAAGAAGGTCAGGAGGTGGAACTCACGTAGGTCATAAGGACTAATCAGTCTGAAGAAACTGCCAAGCATATCACACTGGATTGCAACCAGGTGATAAACGGAATATTAGTATAGGGAAAAACTCCTGGTTCTTGTAAAGGAAATATGTATTGGTTTGCCTAACTAACATAATACTTGGGAACACAATAAGCTTCGGTTGACGTGTGGGGCTCTTTGAACCTTATTGGATCCTTGAATTCGTCCCTTCAAAAACAAAAAACAATAATATATTTCTTAAACGGTTGCTAAGAAATTTTCCATTGATGTAATTCTATATATTTGAAATCTTTTAAAGCTTTCAAAAATGTTGCCGCTCTTCTAACTCAAGGAAAGAAGTTTTATCGCGACTGGTGTGACCTGTGATCATCCACTTGTTGAATGACAAGAAACTGATTCATATGACTATCATGACTAGTCATGTGGCTAGACAGACGTCGAAATCCGGGGCCATATAAATGTTTCCGCCATGTGATCTTTCTTACCACCAACCCTCGAACTCACAGAAATACCGGAAAATAGTAGGATTGAAACGTTGGAAGACATGTATAGCTCCGGCTTGATGCATTGTGAATTAAACGTAAAGGCCCCAACTATACGCGGGCGTCTTGAAAGCGCTGAATTTTTTTCAGGTTGATTTCTACATAGATTGCAGGTTTGATGCCTAGTGAGATCGGACTCCCCGATTATTCACGTGTTTTCAGAAAATGCATGATCTCTTATAGGGAGCGTCTATTTCGCTTGTATAGTTAAACTTACCACATAAAGACGATTAATAAAAACTAGAATCTAGTGACTAATTAATTCTAGGTACAATACAGATAAGTAGCCTACCTACTGGCTATGAGCATCTACTTATCTGCACTCTGTCGGATAATCTTCCTATCTTTTAAATACGCCAATAAACACGTAAATTATAAGGGCAAAGTTTATAAAAGCCCATTTATAATTTAGTGTATATTTATTGTGGATTTCTCTTGTATTTAGTGGTTGAAGAATCAACTAAACCTGAAAGAAAGTATGCGGAACATTTTAGCTTTTTCCTGCCATGTACAGAGCTGTAAAAAATATTGCAGCTTTATTCTGGAACGATCCTCGTACTATTAAAATAAATGAATGATCATACGTCTCTTGCTGAATATATTTTTTATTCAGTGGATTTCTAGGATAGTGAAAAGGACACTTATATCTAGTGTTAATTTTTAGTGATTCTTAGGCTAAAATCTTGAGGTTTTGGTGATGCAAATTCGAAAATTGGACTTGAGGCTTTTTGAAGTAAGTACTCGTTATTAATTAACTAAATATATTTTTAATCCTTCCTCTTATTGTAAATTATATTGATGAATATTCTAATGCATACTATAGCCTGTAGCCTAATCTTCAGTTAACTAGGTACCGGTATTGCAATCACGTTATTGTAGCTTTTTACTTTTTGCAGCCAGTTTCTGAAGTAGCTGTCACCACAGAAGTTGCTCCTTGCACCGGTTGTGAAACAATTTTGAACTCTGATAATATTGATTTGGAGATACTTGTCAAGGAAAACCTTGATCAAGACTACAAGTTCTTACGCATTATCCGAGCCACGAAACTGGTAAACATCTTATCATATCATTCACCTTGTTATTGTATTAATTTTTATCGGTTTCATTCCCGAAGAAACATTATTATTTATTGATAATTAGAATAGGCCAAAATTCAGATTTCACTCAAAGACGTCCAAGACCAAAAGAAGAGATAATATAAAATAATACCTATGCTACTATGTGGTGAGATTTTTCAAAACAATTCCATCAATTGAATGACCAACTCCCACTGTAGCAGTCACATCCTGTAACCATTCTCTCACTAAGGCTGTGCAAAGGCTAAAAAAACTTTATACTGGTGATATTTTTCAAAGTTTTTCGATTTGTACACTATCAAGCTATCAAATTGAAACGTTTTCTCAGGATTTTTTTCTCCGATCACACATGTTAGAAATTATTAATAAAGTTCAAGTAGAAAAAAATCTCAACTGTAATATTTTAAAAATAAAATTTGCTTCTTTCCAGTAATATTTATTCAATGAGAGAGACAATTCAATAAAATTATTTTACTTCTATGACTTCTGTAGTCTTGGCAAATAATGGATTTGTTTTATTTTGATAAAGGGGACTGCTAAGTGCAATAACTAACATGATATGTCATGTCACGATATAAATTATACTCTTTGTTCCTAGATCGTTGATTTGAACTGACATTAGAATGCTCTTATGCTAAGAGATGAATTTAAAATATTTCTAGTTCAACACTTACAAATTTAATTTAGTATGAAGTTGTATACCGATATCTATACTCATCTCAATATATAATGATAACATTTGACCCTGTGACTCTGTTTACGATTGTTATATTTTCCTAATTGATAAAGCGTGCTCTAAATAGATTTATGAAAAAATCGTGTTCATATTTCGATTTAGACTATGCTATCGAATATATTATCTAGGTCGGCTCAGTCTATAATGTTTTTAAACGTTCAAGATTTAATATTTTTCTACCATTCGTACATGTTTACAAATCTTTCTTTACAAATCCATTCATTTCACTTTGTTATCTTTCAATTCTCTATACAGGGTGTCCCACCAAGGTTGTAACAGCCGTTGACCATAGACTCTTCACAACATTTCTGACAAAAATGCTTAGTGAACTTTTTTCCTATCGACCTTAGTTTTCGAGATATATAGATTTTTTGATATTTTCAGAATATGCCTACTTCCGGTCATTAAATACTCAATAACTCGAAAACTACTGGTCGAATTTCAATTTTAAGGGTATTGTTAGAAAGAGAAAAATATTTCAAACAAGATTAATGTAATTTCATTTGTTGTTAGATATTTTGTAGTTTTTTATTAGGGCTTAAACTTGAAAAAATGCTATTCTTCAAATTCAAAGTCAAATTTCAAACCGATTTTTCTCTTATTTTTTCCCGGGTAATTATAGTGGTTTCAATATTTCAAAAACTTCTCCATTTCATAAGCTTTCGAATGAGTATAAATTCGAAAAGTTAAGTTCCATGATAAAGTGTTTAAAACTGCTAATATCTGGAATGAACACCTTCAAAATGAGGAAATTCACAAACAGTATGCATCAAGTAGTAATCCTAAAGGGTTGAAATCACCTGATTCATCTCTGACAATATTCACAAGTTTTAACCAACATTTCTACATTTTACAATGATATGACTTTTTCAATATCGTGCATTATTTCCTGTATCATAAATCCTGAATAAAATAGCAATAAGTGTATGTTTCAGCCTATTTTCAGTATAGTTTTCACTGTGCTTTCCAGTTAATTGGCATGATATGTATCAACTTTGTCTAGTAGAAAAGTGTTCGCATTCATTATCATGAAATTTATCTTGATTGAGTACCTGAACATGTTATTGGTGTATGGAGAGTGTGGATGCAATTCAAGAGAGGCAAAGAGAATATGCAGGAGACGTTTTCCTGACCGAAAACACCCATCTCATAACACGTTTTGAAGATTGACAGATGTCAAGATGGTAAGGGTCTAGGATCGGTTTCAAGGTACGAGAAGCCCATCTTAATTTCTGAAGCTTTTGAGAATCTCATTCTAAAGTATTTCGAGCATAATCCTCGATCCAGCATCCGGTGAGCAGCTGGGATGTTGGATGTTTCAAGAATATCGAAGAAGAATAACTTTCGACCATTTCATGATACCCAGTTCAAGAGTTGAATGAACCTGATACTGTTTCAAGGATGATTGTGTTTCAACACAAAGTAAAAGATTCTACTCTTCTCTTCTTCTCTCAAACATTTTATTGACAGATCACAGATAAAAGTACGTTCACAAGAACTGGTGCTGTAAATTTCCACAATACACATACATGGACCTTTTATTTTCCCTGCAAGAATGAATGGTGAACTTTATATGGACTTTCTGGTCAATGAGCTTCACGAATTGATGGAAGACGTGCCTCTCAATTTGAGGCTGAATATGTGGCTCCAGTTGGATGGCTGCCTCCCTCATTATGCTAGAAACGTCCGTGGGTGGCTTGATAACAATTATGCTGGGCGGTAGATAGAATAGAAAATATATTTATTGATACAAGAAAAACATAACATGACAATCAATCAATAATAATTTGTTGATTACACAAATATATATATATATATTATGACATGACCTGTTGGTCGTCTGCCAAGTTGAGCTATTTTATTGATTTAAAATTTACATGCAAGCATTTGAAATTGAATTTTATCAAATTTGAAAAATTCCAAATTTTAAACAATTTTGAAATCAATCAACCAAACTGCTGGGCGGTAGATTGGCCGAGGTGGACCCGCAAGTTGGCCACCACGCTCACCTGATCTTACTCCAATAGACTTCTACTTTTAGGTGGTTGTGAAAAGTAAAGTTTACAGAGAACCTGTAGAGACCAGGGAGGAACTGATTCTCAGAATTCGATTGACATAATGAAGACACGGCCCAACGAAGTGAGACGGGCAACTCGAAGCTTGATGAAACGCAGCAGAAGTTGCATAAACAGAAACGCAACAGGCTATTTTGAATTCCTCTAAGCAGTGAGCATGATTATGTAACTTGATTACCATCTGAATGATTGCCATCAGTTTTTTTAATTCTGTCATTCATCTAATTTGAATTATTATTCTATGAATAAATTTTTTTGGATCTTGCAAAATTGTATGATTAATATTTTTTATAGGATTTAGGCTATGTACTACAGAAAATAATGCAATAATCAGGTGATTTCACCCTTTTAGGATCACCACTTGATGCATGCTGTTTGTGAATTTCCTCTTTTTGAAGATGTTCATTCCAGATATTAGCAGTTTTGAACACTTTATCATGGAACTTAACTTTTCGAATTTATACTCATTCGAAAGCTTATGAAATGGAGAAGTTTTTGAAATATTGAAACCACTATAATTACCCGGGAAAAAATAAGAGAAAAATCAGTTTGAAATTTGACTTTGAATTTGAAGAATAGCATTTTTTCAAGTTTAAGCCCTAATAAAAAACTACAAAATATCTAACAACAAATGAAATGACATTAATCTTGTTTGAAATATTTTTCTCTTTCCAACAATACCCTTAAAATTGAAATTCGACCAGTAGTTTTCGAGTTATTGAGTATTTAACGACTGGAAGTAGGCATATTCTGAAAATATCAAAAAATCTATATAAAAAAAACTTCTATTATTTTTTGGAATAGTCAGTATTTTCATACGGCTTTGAAAAACTGAACGAAGAATACATTTCATCTTCTAAGCTAGGGATCTGGCAAGATCATATATACAATAAATATAAGCTTATGAATTCACAATTATCTAGCTAGTCTCAACATTCGAATCTGAAGCTCCAACATTATTAAAATCTAGTCGTACTATTTAAATATGAAATCCTAACTATTGACCACTCTCATAGAACTCTTCTATTGGATATTTTCTGATAATGCAGTAATTGCTTGGCGTGCCGTCAAGCTTAGTAGATTGGTCCAAAGCCTTACACTCTACAGTCGGCTAGAACTGCCTGGCCATGGGTTCGAATCCTGCCGGTAGGCATTGACGTTTGATCATCTCATCAATCACTCACGCCTTCATTTCATTACCCACGCACAAGCAAAAAGCTTAATAAGCTTTTACATAATAATGCTCATAATAATATTTGGATATAATTTTTATACTATTAATGAAATAGAGAATTGAAATTAATATTTACGGGATAGAGAATACATATTTGACGCATCACCCCTGAGCTATTGAACTAATTAATTTGAAATTTTGCATACCAATTCTGAATTTATCGAGAATAGTTATGGGCCTATATTTTCGTATTTATTAATCAATTGATTCTAATTTAATAATTGAATGAAAGATTGTGGAGTCCAACTACAGTTCATTTTTTGCTGAGAATTTTATTGAAGATTATCCACTAAATTTTGACAAATTGATGGATAATTATTGTATTTTTTCAATGAATTTTTCTATCGTTGTCAAGTGAATTTGAGAGGATAATACTTTTAATTTTCAGCATGTAACTATAGAACTATTATATTAAAACTTATTTGTTATTTTCACAGACCATTGCGGAGTGCGCTTTACACTTTCTAGTCTACAATAAAAATTACGAGTGCTATTCATTTCTAACGAATTTTGAAATTTTATCATTCTAAGAATGTTTTTGGAAAAAATGAATGTCATTCTTTCAAAATGCTTACCTCTATCTATATGAACACAGGAGATGTTCAAATCTAATATTTTAACTGACTCTATCAAGTAGATGAGCTAACGTTTTTTACATTACGATTTTTATGTTTTGTAGGTAGAGGATAAAGTAGTGTACAAAGTACAGTTGGAGGCAAATTCAAGAACGTGTAATCCAGCAACTGATAAATGCACAGTGGAATGCAACTTGGAATTCGTGAAGAGTGTGCCCTACGACACCAAGCCTGCTCTGTCCTCACAAATCTGCGTCAACTATGTGCGGGAGGATGTGAATGTTGCAAACACACTGAAAGAAAGAGCGAACGCCTCTGATATATTAGACTTTCTAGAGTCTCTTGACGACCAGGTATTTCCAGATGCTAGCGGGTGATGCGCAAATT
The DNA here is from genome assembly GCF_014356525.2 of Nilaparvata lugens. Classification (NCBI taxonomy): domain Eukaryota; kingdom Metazoa; phylum Arthropoda; class Insecta; order Hemiptera; family Delphacidae; genus Nilaparvata; species Nilaparvata lugens. Next base: position 30,281,085 of record NC_052507.1, read on the forward strand.
AACATCTGCTGAAACATTCTGCTCCAAGATGGTTGGTTTGTTCAACTTGGATGCTGCTTAATTGACTTACTTCTCCACTCATACTGAGGCTTGAATGTTGGTGAAGGATTCTATATTTAAAAGTTTTATTTTTAATCTTTAATTCCTATTATGTACTAATTATTAATCGATGTTTTGAAAATAATATTTCAATAATTCTATTTCAGTGCTCAAATGTTATAATTAAGTATGAAATCCTCTGTTGTAATATGTAAACTATAAATACGTATTGACTAAAATTATTGACTTACTAACCAGGTCGATACTTATGTCCAAAAGCTACTCTAAGCTCTGCATGAAATTAGAAAAATCTAATTTTGATGTTTACTATTATTTTCTAGCTCTGCAACGTTGCCAGATCGTTTTTTAATTATGATTCATAAACAAACCATTTAATCTCATAATCAAACTATTTAATTATTATGAAAATGTAATATTTTATTTAATTAAAACTATATTTTATTTTCGCATAATATATCATCGATTAATTGAAACATAAATGATCACTCAATATCACATGAGATATACCGGTATCAACTATCCTCCCTACAAGGCAGAGAATCGGCAAAGCTTTTCCCTATCTTTCTTCACTGAATAACATGGGCATCACTATAATAACGGTAACAAATGTATGCTACTTGAAAACCTAATATAATTGTCAAGATTTTAATTAGAAATGTATAAGTTAATTGAAAATTATAAATGCATTCAGCTTTAAATTTGGCAGATAAAATGTTCAAAACATTCGATATAATGATTCATTTTAACTGAAATTTGAAATTGCCTACTGTGTTATGAAATTGTTGGTTAATCAATCAACAATGTAAAAGCTCATCAATTATTGCATCGTATAGAAAAATGTAAAAAGTATATCTGAAGATATCAAACAATGTAAAATTCGCATTAATAAACATGTTTTGATTGGATGATGGAATTCTGTTTTCTTTTCATAACAATTGTTCCTCATTTCCAGTCTCCTCCCTCACAACAAAACCCGGTTTCTTTGGAAAGTTCTCGTAAAAGAAGAGTAAGTACAGTGTACTTGTTTTGATAAAGGAGTATGAACATTCCACAGACATACTAATCACTAATCTTGATAGCTTAATCTTATCTCGTTGCTACTCACTAACCAATAATTTTGTGTTATAGTGCAGGCAATGAATGCTCAAAAGAGGGTATAGAGGGAAAAGTTTGGATGACAATTTCTCGATGGCTTAGTAGGCTACACAAATGTGGTCAGTGACATTTTTTTGAAAATGTTTATATGCTTAATGAACTCAAATTTTATCAAGATGTTTTATTGGAACTCAAGTTTTAATAAAAAACAAGTTTTATTAGGTACACACTTTTAGTGATGGGAATGCTCTGATATAGATTTCTAGGTTCTAGTATCCACCGTTGTAATATTATTACTCTTATTAAGTGCAATATCATACTGATAAGTGCAATATTTGACTTGTAACAAATTATCAAACCATAAGTGTGCTTATTCACTACTTGCATTCACCTTAATTCAAACATCGTTCACAGATGTGGCTTGTGCAGACAGCACAAGTGCTTAGGGGAAAGTGGGGGAATATCGTGCACTTTAGCTTCAAGTTTGATATCACATATAAATCTGGGAATTACATCATTTTGTCACAAATTCAGGTTTTTAAAATACCAATTTTTTTAAAATGATGAATTTATTCATTCCATTTTGAAGGTGATCTTGAAGTCTCTTATCCTGTGGGGAGGACGAGCATAGGTGGTGGGGGGTGGAGGTGGGTGGCTGGTACAATTATTTTTGGTTTCCCGAGAACTGTTGACCCTAGAAAGAAATGCTTTCATATACATATTGCAGCTTACTCAATTTACTACAACTTTAGTACTTAATTTTGTCGTAATTTTAACAGCTCACTATATATATGTCTCTGAAAATGTGGCTTGCAAAGTGTGCATTTCGTTAGTGGACAGATGTGGTAATTGTCATAGTAGCCACGAAAATGCCTGAATTTTCATGAGTAGAAAAACCTTCAACATAATTCCTGCATTCTATAAACAGGGAAGAAAATACAGATCGATGGGGCATTGAAGTTCTATCTTTGAAGTCATCCATCAATATGTATCACCAATCAAAACTTCACTGAACTTTGAAGCGTTCTCCTGAAAAATTATGTTTTTAGCAGTTAACACATCTGTAAACTAAGCCATCGTTTTGATCCCGCAGCTCTGTTTAGGATAGTAAGGAGGTAAACATATCAAAAGTCCCACCTTTATCCTCTGAGTTTAGCGGGTAGGGTTGGTTCGAAGGTCCAATTTTGTTTTTTATTTTCGTATATATCTCGGAAACTATAGTAGTCTATCTTCCTTAACTTTTTGGTGAGGAAATTTATCAGGAAATAAATAGTTTTTGATAGAGTACTTTAATTTTTTATTTTCTGATAGCCTTAACGTTGTTTCGAAAACTTTGCACTGAATACAAAGTCCAATGTCTATGAGATGCATATTCTACGAGATAATATATGTGCGAAAAATCAAAATGGCACCTTAGAACAACTTTCCCCTCGCCCCCCCCCCCTTAGCACAGTGGGTGGGGGTAGTGATTATGATAATTAATCATGATTAAATCGCATTCTAATCTATAATAAATTGTTAAATTATCCTGTTTGATACATTTTGTCAGGGATGTCTGGAGATCCTATTTTTATTATTATTATGTATAGGTCTAGTTCTCATTTTTATTAATCTTATCTGCTCTTCAATTTATGTGCGCAAAATCTTGATTCATTATTGTTTTTCTAACGTTAAATTTTTATTTTTGCTTCAGACTCTCACCGAAACTGAGATCCAATTTCATTTAGATTTGGAGAAATTCAAGGATTTCGTTAAAGAACACAAGAAGATCTATAAAACTGAAGAGGAAATGAAGAAGCGTTTCAGAATATTCAAAGCTAATTTAATGAAGATTAAATTCTTTCAAGAAAACGACCAGGGCACTGCTGAATATGGACCAAACGAATTTTCAGATCTCACTGGTAATTACGTTTTTTTAGTGAATCTTACTTTTGTTTCCCCCACAGTATATTGTTATGTTCGAGTCAAATAATTTTACATAATACAGTTCACCTTTCAGAACTAACTAGAATCAACAAAGGCAATTATAGCAAAATTGCCCTTGCTCTACTTTCGCGGTGTTGTCTGTTTTCTTACCATATTATCGAAATAAGGTTACGTTTAGTACTGTGAGAGAGAATTAGTAGTTTCTTATTATTCTTTTTTAGATACTAAAATACGATTCTAGATAGAGAATAGAGGAAAATATTTAATTACCCACTTATATGATTGATGCTAGTAACTTTTATTTTGTTTTACAGCTACAGAGTTCAAAGAGAGATATCTTGGATTGAAAGTTGACCTCAGAGCAAAGGATGCCAAACCCATGAAAAAAGCCGAAATACCAAAGGATGTGCAGCTTCCAGTATCTTTTGATTGGCGTGATCACGGAGCTGTTACACCAGTAAAAAACCAGGTAAGTTAATTATTACTCCACTTCTAAAAGCTCTTGTGAGCAAAATACTCCTCCTTTTGGGGAGCTACTTACCGTAACTGAAAATGTGGGTATTCGCAAATCGCACTCATAATTCTTTTGGCTCTAGTTATTTCTCACTACCGTACTTGAAAACAAGCCACATTTTTAAAATAGTTACAATCTACGTAATTTCGAATAATGTGGTGTACTTCAATTTCGAAGGACGTATACAATAACAAATACAAGATTCGTAATTTTAGACTAATTTTTATTAACTATAACTAAGTAATCGACAAAAATACTATAATATTGCTTTGAGTGGAAAATTGTCTATGTTAGACATGACCACGCCAATCGATAGCACACAAATATGTTCAGGTACTATGCAAAGTTGAGGTAGGCCTACTTGGATACATCTATTCAAGTACATTTTTTATTGATACAAAGTAAAATAGTAAAAGTGATGCAAAATGGAAAAAAGTGAAAATGAAATGAAAAATTGTAAAAAATTATGCAAAGTAAAAGTAAATGATTTCATTTTTATTGATACCATTATTGACGCAAAGTCACCTAAGGGGTTGTATTTCAAATTGTCCTAGTATTTCAACTTTTCGTTATTTGTGTTTATCTAAAATTATAAAAAATCTAATAATATCAACGAATTGCAATACAAAAGCAAAAACCTAACCACCTTAACCTCTACTTATACCTTTGAAACATAATTAAAGAGAACCTCCAGTTATCTACTTCTATAGGCATGACAAATTGAAATCTGAGGAACTCTCTACGTTGAGCAAAGTCGTGCCTCTCTACCATACAATATGTTTCTTATGCCACCTTCTTTAATAAATTATAAAATCTTGGAAGCATCTATTCTTGATTAGTTATGGAAGAAGTTCCAATCACTTTTTCAGGGTTCGTGTGGATCGTGCTGGGCCTTTGCAACTACTGGAAATATTGAAGGTGTAAATGCCATCAAGACGGGAAATCTTGTTTCTCTATCTGAACAAGGTATGTAAAAAGTTTTTTTTTGACTCAATAGCTACTAATAAGTTATTAATAACATCCTAACTAATATAATATGAGTAGGTAGACCTACTGTTGACTATGTTTTTTAAACATTTGTATTAATAAATACAAATGAATAATTTTTTTTCATGAATGGATAAATAAAAAAGTTAATTAATTTGCATGATGCATTGAAATCTCTTCATACAGTATTATTGTCTATTCATGTGTTATTCCATGACAAAAATCAATGTCATATCATATAACAAAAATGTATCCGTTGGAATTTGAAAATAAAAAAACCCGGCAATCTTAGGTTTTTTGAAATTCATTGAAATTTCAATGATTATATGACTTTATTACAACACTATTTGTATTCTTGAGAATTTTGTAAAGAGACAGAAATGCAAGCATGATAGATGATTATTGTCGTTATTACACTAAAAAATAGCATATACAACTTTTCTAATATGTACATTAGGAAACATCGTATATATCATGAAAAAAATTAATACATTCAATTTAATTTTTGAGTGGTCGTAGTCGAGTGAATCAGATGCTGGCTCTATGAATCAGAGGCTCGGGTTCAAATCCCGGCCCGGGCAAGATATTTATCACGGGCCACTCCCGTGTTTCGGATGGACACGTTAATTCGGCGGTCCCGGCTGCCTAAAAAGCAGTCGTTAGGTCGTGTCAGAGGCCCTGAAATTGATCAGTTGCGACCTGAAAACTCTGACACCAGACCTGAGCCATCCAGGTCACTCGATATTATTATTATTATAATACATTCAAAAATACTACTACGTGTAGCTCTAAAAATGAATCACAAATGAAATAAATATATTTATGGTTATGCATCGAATATGGAAATTCATTATCGAGTACTTACTTTAATAAGCTCGGTTTGTTGAAGCTTGTTGATTTGTTTTATTAAGCGAATATTTAGAGCATCAAGATGAACTCTGATATTTTGTTACAATTCAAATGTTGCTCAAGTCCATTACAACCATGTTATGAGAGTGCATAAGACAATTGAACATTAAGCTGTTGGCTGCACCAGACACAGAAGCTTTTTCAAGTCACTTGAAGTGTGCCTATAATTCCAGTACAAAGTGACAATTCTATTTCTGTTTCTGTTCGTTCTGTTATGTTTTTACGTTCAGTGTGTGTGTGTGTGTGTAGGTATTTGAGAAGTTGTGTATCTGTCATACACTAAACTTTAGATTATAGTGAGGTCTACGGTATAATGGAAAAGATAGGAGAACAGCGTTGCCGATTCTCTGCCTTCTGCAGAAGATAGCTGATACCGATATATCTGATGTGATATCAACTGTTCAGTGCCGGTTGCACAAAAACCGGTTAAATTTTAATCGTGGTTAATTCCACCAGAAACAATCAGAGCAGCCTTCTTTCCGAAAAGCCTTCTCTGATTGGTTTTTGTGAAATATAACACGATTAAAATTTAACCATGATTAATTTGTGCAACCGGGTCTCAGTATTGTTAAAAATGATTTAATTATATTTTATTCGTCAAGAAAAACTATTTTTAATTGATATAATACATTTTAATAATCGAGATTAAATATTTTGTTAATTTATTATACTTTTACATTGTTGAAAAGCGATCAGGCAACGTTGCAGAGCTAGAAAAAGATAGCGCTATCATGCTTTTTGTCGAATGATAGACAAGGATAGCAACACCAATACGGTACTAATCAAATACTGCCATTATAACGTGTACCGTACCGTAGGCCTATTCAATTATATTAAAACAATTTCAGTCCAGTTGGTTCAATCTAAAATTGAGTAATTTTTTGTAATTACTGAAAGGAAGAATAAAACAAGCTTTTTTATTTATTGACCTAGCGAAGTGAGGTCTAAGACTCAAGTCGACGGTTTTGCATTTCTCTTTGTTTATGTTCTGTATTTACGGCGAAACGCGGCAATAGATGTCCATGAAATTTGACAGGTAAGCCTATCTTCCTTGTTGAATTGCGCGTCGACGTATATACAAGGTTTTTAAAATTTTTAATTTTAATGATAATACCAAAAAAAAAATGGAGTCTCTTTCGAACGCCCCAATATTACCGTAAAAATCAGACTATAGAATTATTCATCATAAATCAGCTGTCGTGTGGACTATTGCGTGCAATGACGCATGACGCAATTAACAACTGAAAGTATTACAGTATTTTCTCTCGACCTTTCTCTGCTTTCAACTCGGGCTGACTTGTTGCCAGTATGTCTTAAAGGAGATTAGCTTCTGATGTTAGCATTTTTTGATACATCAACCCCAACAGCCATTAGCCGTTTTTAGATCGCCGACACAACATACAGACAGGATTTACTCTGATGGACAGTATAAGGCCCGCAGTAAAGTAGACTCACGCTAATCCACGAAAAGCAACCCACGCCATGGGATGTTTTGTAAACCATTGCTGTAGAATTATTCATAATCAATCAGTTGACAAGTGGATTATTCATCGCTTTTATTATTATCAATATCGGGACACCGAGCTTTGCTCGTTATTTATTTATTGATAAACATAACACATTTTTTTTAATGATTGGGGAAGGACTAACAGGAACAGTCCAAAACTGTTGCTTCCCCGAATTTTGATTTATACACTATAAATAGTCCAAAAAGTAGGTTATGTTCCATACACTTGAATTCAAGTCCAATTTCCAGTCCAAAGATTTGAAAACAGAAAATTTCTAATTTAGATAGTTCACAAACCAAATTGAATAACAAAATAACACTCACTTATCACTTGAAACTGTAAAATAATTAAACACTTTGAAAATTATTATTTACTCTAATTTAGATTGATATACCATGTCATGTCAACAAATCAGATTATTTTGATCAAGTAGCTTAAAATTTCTAGATAATTTTTCTCATGAGACAAGATGATTGATTGCAAATAGTTTAACAGCTGAACATAATTCTGTCTCTCTCCCATCTTCCATTATCAACAAACGACGAAATTATCATGTGTTTTTCCAAGGATGAATAATTATTATCCTTTTCATGTCCTTCAGCGAGTTTTCCCAGGGATGAGACCTAGTGCAATCGAATTTTTATATTTAAATTTTTTTATAAAACATAGTAAAGTGTGTTTTCTCGTTTAATATTATCACAGTCAGCTATCAGCCACGGCAGTGAACGGATGATTTTTGTTTTGAGCTCTGCTATCTGATTTTTCTACTGTGAATTGAGTTGAATCTTGAATCTAACCTTACTATTAATTCTATTCTCTCCTATGTCTTGCTAAATATTCTGTTCATCTATCCAGCCGCTATTACACTCGTGAGATTGTCTGTGATAAAGTCAAATTTCGCATTACTTTGTCGATCAGTTTGTTTTGACACAAATAATGAGTACGTGCAGTGTTTGTAATCTATCGGTGAATAGAAACGCGAAGGAGAAGATTGTCTGTGAACAGTGCAAGTGCTTATTCCATGGTAAATGTGTGGGATTGGGGGAAACAGAAATTGAGGAACTCGCTAACCGTGCATGGTATTGTACTAAATGTACAACTAAATTACATTTACAACGAAGTAATTCGGACTCAACACCAGTGAGAGTGAATCCATCTTTAAGTGCAACAAAATCGTTCATTGATCTTGAAACTTTTAATAGATCGATGGAGGAGCTTAAGAAATAAATATATGATAGTCAAACTAAGCTGAATGAGGACTTATCAAATGCTATACGCGTTTGTACAGAAAAAAATGACAGAACCTGTGAGACGCTGGCGAAGCAAGCCGATATGATTAGTGAACAACAGTCCACAATAAAAAAAAACTTTCTAATGAAAATAGGGAACTGCGTCAAAGGGTAGAGGACATTTCTTATCAGATGGATGATCTGGAGCAGTACTCTACACGTAACACTGTTGAATTGAATTGAATTGAGTTTTATTTCGCCAAATTATACAAGATTATAATATTTGAAAAGGGCACAATATGCAAGCAGCACAACGTAACAATTGTGTAAAATAAAACTTAAGACATCAGGACCTAAGGAGTAATACAATAATTCTATACAATAATTATATTAAATTATAATAGTGATACATCTTATAAGAAATAATAAAGGTTGATATCTATTAATAGTGTTATAAATAGAGAGCTTTAGACTATTATAGTTTATCCTTAGATCTGAGAAAATTTCACTGCTTAGCAAAACTGAACCCTAATAATGAAATAATAACTGCCCACATAGGCCTAATGGGCCTGTTCGTGGGTCAATGAGTTCAGAACTGTATAATATTTATTATTCCACTGATAGTATTTTATGTCATTTAATAATAAAGACACACACACACACACCCAGACACGTTGAATACGGAGCAGTCACAATGGCATAGGATAAATCCATGAGAAAAGGGTCTACACTTGATAGTGACAAAGAGAGAAAGGGGGAAAGAAAGAGGAAATTAGGTAGGCCAATTTAGTGCTGGTAGGCAGATTGTAGCAGCCGCTCACATTGATCTACGTCCATAGTCCTCAGCCAGTTTGAAACGATTTTTTTTGTATTTGGATATTTTATATATGCCCGGCTGACTAATTTCATGAGGAATATTATTCATAATGGTGTGACACAGAAATGATATATTCCTGTCGCAAACTGAGCGTAAGTTACGCGGGAGACCCGAGTGATGAAATCGCGCATGCCTAGTAAAATGAGGGTGATTGGACTCTGAATTGAAGTGTATATTATTCTTAAACATGTACAAAAGAACTGCCTTGATGAAGAGTTGCCTAGTTCTGAAAACATCAAAAGTCAGGAACAACTGATCAGATGGAAATCTTCTGCAAAGGCCAAGGCCAGCTTTTATAATTGTTTTCTGGGTGACTGATAATTCATCTAGTAAGGCTTTGGGCGCACCTCCCCATAAAACAATACCATAGGACAAGACAGACTGGACATATGCAAAATAAACGGTTCTCAGGTGATTTATACTTAAGATTCCCCTCAGCTGGCTGAACACATAAATCATCTTCCTCAACCTACTATTGAGATATCTAACATGAGTGCTCCATGTCAATCGACTATCTATGCATATACCTAGGTATTTGTAATCATACACGGTTTCTATCACATCACAGCTGCAATCGTCACACCAAACAGCACCGCATGTATGAACCCTCAGTTTAATGTTGGTAGGAGGAGCACGGCTGTCACGTAGAAAAATAGGCAAACATTTGGTCTTTTTAGTGTTCATACTGAGTATATTTGTATTGAACCAACTTTTCAATTGCCTCAGCTAACTTGAAGCAATTCTGTAGATATGCTCCCAGCTGTCCCCCTCAAAATAGATTACGGTGTCGTCAGCAAAAAGCATCATTTTCCCAGACATATTTTCCTGAATGATATTATTGATGTAAACCAGGAATAGAATCGGACCAAGGGTGCTACCTTGGACCACACCATATCTAATGTCTTGTACGTTGCTTTCTACTTCTCCAATGGATACCAATTGGCGGCGGTTCGACAGAAAACTTTTGACCCAATCATGTGCTACACCAGTAATTCCTATGGCCGTTAGTCTATTTATCAGCAAATCATGATCAATAGAGTCAAATGCCTTTGCCAGGTCAATAAATAGTAATATGATATATTTGTTATTATTTATGCCCTGTCTCAAATAATCACTGAGCTGGAATAAACAGTTGGAAGAATTGCGGTCATCCCTAAACCCAAATTGGTTATCTATTAGTATGTTATTATTCTTCAGATATTTGGTGAATTGCTTCTTGAAACATTTTTCGATAACCTTAGAAATGAAGCTGAGAAGGCTGATTGGTCTGAAATTATTCAAATCGTCTTTGGCACCAGATTTATAGAGTGGAATGACTTTTGCTAGCTTGAGAACGTCTGGAAAAGTACCCGTAGTGAAGCTTCTATTAATAATGTGTCGGAGGGGAACTATAATAGAATTAATATTGTTTTTCAAAAGACTTGCTGGTTTACCATCACAGCCGGGTGAAGAACCACCACGCAGCTCTGTAATGCAATTTTCCACATCCAACTCACTTACTTGTTGCAAGACAAAAACCGAGTTGATTGGCGGGTAGTTCATATGAAGTAGGTTATTATTTTGGTTTTCATTTTTTATAACATTTGCAAGAGCTTCTCCAACTTTAGAAAAAAAATATTGAATTTATTAGTTACCGTACGTCAAAGGTGGTAGAACAACTCTCTGTCTGGGGGTTCCGGTTAGCATAATTACCATTTAGAAATTTTTGAATTGGGAATGAGTTATTTTGAGGATTAATACCCGATATCTCATTAATAGTTCTCCAAAATGATATGGGTTTAGTAGCGGATAGTAATTTTTGCCTGTAGTAGCTATTTTTGGTATTTTTTAATGATCTGTTCAAGGTTTTCCTATAGTTATTATAGTATAATTTTAATTGCAAATTAAATGGTTGTCTGATAACAAGCTTACTTAATTTATTTCTTTTTTTAATGGAGTTAACAAGCGAATCGGTGATCCAGGGTTTTATTTTTTTATATTTAACGGTTTTTGATTTGTGAGTAGTACAACTATCTTGTACTTCTTTGATTTTCCTAATAAAGGATTCAGTACATCGATTGACGCTTTCTATTGTGGTTATATCATCCCAGTTTTGTCGTGAAACAGTCTCTGATAATTTCAAGTAGTCAATGGAAGCATAGAGAGGTGCAGGTCTCATGTTGGGTGAGTAGTTCTTATTTTTAATTAGTATTGATGTCGCATAATGGTCGGTAATGTCAGCACGGAAAACAGCTGGACGGAGGGCCTCCGTATCAACGTGCCTGACAAAAATATGGTCAATGCAGGTCGAAGTGAAGGCCGTCCGCCTTGTAGGAACGTTAACACAAGAAACAAAACCGGCCTCATAAAGCGCATCTAGGTATCTATTACTGATATTGTTTATTTGATTTGAGAGGATATTACAATTGATATCACCGGCTATAATCTCGATGGTGTCATTGAAACTATTTCTCCTATCATCATACCTATCTTCAAGTCCACCGATAAAATTTGACAAGTCCAGGCCCTGACAGCGATAAACACATAAAACTCCAAACTTCTGCCCATCTGTATAGCAATCCAAATCTAAACAATTTACTCATCCAATATTAATCTCTTTACAGGACGCATTAAGTTCAGATCTTACATAAATCAATACTCCATCATTCTGATTGAATTTAACTGATGTACGGAAACTACAGTATTCCTCTAAATGTGTTATATTCTCATGAAGACTCAACCAGGTTTCTGTCAGTATAACTATATCAAATTTGTGTTTAAGGCATTCCAAAAGAATGATAAAATCATCAAAATTTTTCCGATAACTCCTAATATTTAAATGTATAATACTTAAAGCATTCATGCCATTCTCTCTCAAATAATCAGCATACACACCACAATCATCAAACTCCTCACATCCAACGTGTCTGTAATCACTCAATTCATCTAACACATTCATTCAGTTACTGTCCTTGCTCAAATGGAAGTCGAGGTTGAGCCAGTAGACTCCGGCTAGTGGCCTGATAATTATATCAATACTAATAATGATAATAGTAAACAAAACTACACCATGTAAATGCAGTGATAATTCTAGAAGAATAGCCTACATGACAATAATTAGCAGTCCAAGAGTTATTTAGTGAAATAAAAAAAAACCAAACTACGAAAAAATAATTGTTTGAATTATCAAACAATAAAAATAAAATGATTCTTTTAAAATAATATACAGTGCTTCAAAATTCAGCTCAAAAAATAATAATAGCGATTGAAAAATGATATCATTCCTTTTCTAGAGAAAATAAAATAATACAAAAGAAAATATTTCCAAGAAAACAATGTTCTATGTTCAAATGTTCAGTTCCGAAGATTTAATATTTATTTACTCAAACGTAATCCCAATAGGATAGTTGTAGAAAATTCAAATAAGAGAATAAAAAGATTGAAATGAAAGAGATGAGTTATTATCGATAACATAATAATACTATATACTGGTATTCAATTAGTATAATCAGAACATCGTCACAGAAGGTGTATATTTTCTTCAATCAATTGAATGTGACAATAATCTCTTACTACAGATCAAATAAAATAATTTTCTGGATAATCTAAGAATATCAAATGGTATTGTAAATAATTACAAGAGCAAAAATACAGAGCTTCTGAAGTGTTCAGCTCCGTTATTTATTTAATTACTCTAAAGTAATCCTGAAAGAGCTCCTAATATTTTTATAGGAAGAGAACGATAGATATAATAACGATGAATAAACATGAAAGCATTATGCTAGTATTACTAATTCAGTGATAGTTAAATAAATTACCAATAAAATGCAATGAATCGAAAAACCAAAATTAACCTGACTAATTTACTAGCTAAAAATGAAATATTACAAAGTATAATAATTAGAAAAAAATCAATGCTCAGTTTATGTTTCATATTCAGCTTGTTGGTTTTTTACCCCTATTCAAAAGTTTTTAAATCCTCATTACTGGCAACCCTCTTTGCTGGTGAGTCCTGGGTTTGACGTATGAGGATTTTTCCATCCTTCACGCACACGAACTTCAATTTGCCCTCCCTCTTTAGAAATCTCGCTTTCCCTAACAACATTTTATTTGATGTTGTTAAGTGTTCATTTATATAGAAATTACCACGAGGTAGTCTAGCATTCAAGTCCGTGGTCACCAGGTTATTCCTTGTTTTTTTAGCAGCCAGTAACCAGTTCAATTTACATTTACGAGTGGTGAAATTACAGATTATTGGTTCAATCTTACCCTTTGCTGTCGGGACTCGATGTGCAATTGATATATCATCGTCTCTGAATGGAACGTTGATGACCGTCGCAATACACTTCAAAATCTCGTACACATTTTCATTAGCTGTGGTTGGAACACCGGAAATTTCCAGATTATCAATGCGCGATCTCTGTTGAAGCTCCTCAATCTCTCTTCGACGCAATTGATTTTCACGACTCAATAATTCACACTCTTTTTTTTTAATTTTTTTTGTCAGCTTGCAGTGCTTTAATAGAGTCATCATTTTTTTTCACTATCGTCGTTAAGGAGACAAGTTCCTCACTAAAGGCCGCAAATTTGGCGTCAATAAATTCCTTCAGAGAGGTAACTATGCGTTGTTCAAGATTCCCCTCATTGGCATCACTTGTTTGCGAAACACAACGATCACACTTCCATGGTTTTTTCTTATCCAGTTTACGAAAGTTTTTCATTTTTATAATGCGCGTGCACGTCGGATGATAAATATTCTCACAAACGGAGCACTCGATACACTCGACACACACAAGAGAATTTCGATTCTACTTGATGTAATTCTACTTTGTGACTTTAAACTATTGCTTTGACTTTATTATTTCGTAATTGTATTACCATGACTTTGTCAATTACCTATATTGGTCTACGACAATAAAATCTATTTATTTATTTATTTACTCTTTCGAATCTATTTCGATTTCACATTCATCACACTTGTTACTCATTTTCAGCTGGGTTTGTAATTAAATGGATAGAGTTAAAGAATTCTAGAAGGTTAGTTGAAACGTTGTTATAATGATGTTAATGCCGGAGTCTACTTGGATGGCTATCAAGCTGATAACGGTAGCGATAGAACCATTTGTTCACGACGACTGCTCGAATAGAACTGTCTGAAGTCTACGGAGCTCCATCGGTAGCTGATGAGGATGTTGCTGAAGTTGTTCTTCAGGTGTGTAAAACACTGAATATGGACGTCAACAAGGACTCTATTGATGCGTGTCATCGTCTCCGAAAAAGAGAGAATTGACCAACTGCAGGAATCGCGGTCCCTTTTGTGCCCAGGAGCAATGTTGAAACCCTTCTTCAGAGAAGAAAAATGAAAGGTGATCTGAACACTCAGCATATGGGCTTCATCGGTGACGCTAAGCCGGTGTATATTAACAGGTCCTTGACAGCCAAAATGAGGTTACTGTTTGCTAGGGCGAAAAAGGTACAGCGAGCAAAAGGGTTTAAATTCGTCTGGATCGATATGACAGGTAATGTGAAGATGAAGTTTAGTAAGGGTGATAAGGTGATTAGGATTTACTCTGAGAAAGACTTACAGGACATTATGGATGAATAATAGGTAATAAATGGAATACTGATGAATTAGTTTATGAATAATAAATTATGAACTTACTTGAATATGAACTTCTTTTTTATCTTATTTTAATTTTAACTTACCAATATCTATGTCTGATCATACTATTATTTATACTTATTTTCTCTATAATTATAGGCTACCCCAAATTAAATTTCTTTCAAGTAGGCTTTTTAATTGAAGTCATATTTATCTTTGCTGATTTGAATGGCAGGTTTTCTTTATTTATACTTCTTGTTTCAAATTCTGAATTGATTATTTTTTTTTATGATTATAGATATATGTGTGTAATGAGTGATTCAGTATCTGATTCAATTGATATTTTGATAACATAATAGTCCAATGTCCTCCACTGATTTTCATGCAAATTAGTTTGTTGTGGTGCGTGTAGACTTGTGCGCCGCGGGCGCGCGCTTTCCGCCTTTCGTCGGCTGGTGCTGTGCTTATTGTGTCTGTATTTTGAACAGAAGCAGTGGGTTACGGATATGTAGGCCTGGTGTGGGGCGGGGTGCGCGAGGTCGGTGCGCATTTTTGGATTGATTCTTCTCCAAGAATTGATAGGATATTTACATTGTTTTTAACCGATTGGTATTAGTTGATCGGGTTTTTGAATGACTATTGCTATGATTTGCACTCATTATTATTACTGACACTAGTAAGTTAGTTGTGGAAATGATTTATTCTACTATGACTAAATATCTTATAGTCGAAACTATCTGGCAAGTTAATCTCTCTTATCAATGAAGGCAGTACAGTATTGAAATTGTCTTGTTAATGTATATCTGTACAGTTCCACGGTACAACGCATTCTATTGAATTGACTATATACACTGTTATTCTGTTTCAAAAGCTGTTTTATCTTTTCAACTGATAGGCCTATAGCTTTCTGAATTCCGCAACCGATCCATTTTTTATTATGCTTTCTTCTTTCATTTCTGCCAAGCCCAATCAAGCAAGTGAAATAATCTCTCACTAAAATAGTATCTCACAAAATAAATGATAATTTAAAGAAGTCTACATTGTTTTATGTGGAATCGTAGAATTAGTTATTATCACCCAGTTACCATGCATGCTGATATGATAGTTGGCTGGTAATGTGTAAATAAAATACTGTCATGATTATTTTTCAAGCTTATTATGTCTAAGATTAGAGAAAACTGATATTATGTACTTATATTCCTGACTGTAACTGAATTATTCTATTTGATGAGCGGCTGGTAAGATGATCTTATGATTCTCAATTTCTCAATGAACTATTGCATTAATTCCTTGAAAGTTTATTATCAAAATGTAAGGGGTCTTAAGGTATATATATATATATAAGACAATAGATTTAGGAACTGTAGAGTAAGCACTTTGTACTAGTATTTAAACCTCTGTAAGATTATTTCTCGTGTCATTCCGTTACCAATAGTCATGCTGCCATTATGTATGTGTTTTATTCGTTAAATCTTTTTAAAAAGTGAGTTGCGCGTTCGTTTATCTTATCTTTAGAACGAAGACTCATGGTTTCCTTCAATCGGTGCTTGCCTGTGATTATGATATTCAATTCAATTCAAATATTCTTTATTCCATACAAAATACAGATACATTGTATTACAGAGCATGTTTTACTGGAATACTCTTACAAGACTATTCGTCTGAGTGTAGGGGGTTGGTTCTTGTTACAGTGGGTAGCCAATAGTCTATTCATAATATTATATAGGTAATAGAATGTCCGGCTTTGTTATCAAGAAGGTTAGTATAAGATAGTTTGTATTATAATTATGAAATTAAATATTATCTATTACATTGTTCATTGACGAAATTTCATAAACAGAAAAAGATTGATAAGAGTAACATATACAGATTTGAGAATTGAAATATGAATAAATTCTTGAGATTGCACGAGTGAAATATATTTTGTATATACTTATTGTAAAAAATAATGGTAGCTTCTCATATATAAAAAAAATTACCGAGGAACAGAAACCAGCCGATTCCCCAGTGACCATTAAAAAGAATATAGTAATGAAGTTATGAAAATCTATAAACGATTAAATAAAGTGTGTGGTAAATATAAAGAGAAGAAAGGTAAGTAATGAAAATTTATAATATCAAAAATGAAAAAAAATCTATATATGTATAAGAAAAGCTATCAAATTAATAGAGATGATCTTAGTGCCAATAAACAGACTGAAGCAGGCTTTCTGACGACTCCCAGCCCAGGCGGTATAGCCACCCCTCCACCTTACGCTTGAATGTAGCCACACTGCATTCATCCATATAAGTTCTTATCTCAGCGGGCAAATTACGATAGACCATTTGAGCCAAATAAAAAGGTGTCCTCAGCTCCACTCCATGAACCACCTGCGGCGTCGCAAAACCGAGGTTAGCTCTATACCGTGTAAAATATCTGATAAAATTTTAAGTTTATTAGTTTTTAGGTAGATCAATAAAGATTTAATGTACAATTGCCTTACATTTAAAACTGTAAATTCTGTAAAAAGTTGTGCTGTTGGATATCGGCATTCCTTTTTTAAAACAGTTTTGATAATTTGTCTCTGCGACACCGCAAGCGGTTCAAGGAGGGTAGCAGGAAGGCCTCCCCAAACCAGTATGCCATACTGTATAATAAACTGGACGTATGCGTAATAGACTGTCTTACACTGCTTCTTAGTCAAAACTTGACTCAATTGGGAAAAAGCATACAGTAGCCTTCTAAGTCGCTGCTTCACCAACTGGATGTGCGGACTCCAACTTAAGGTGTTATCAATTGTTATCTCAAGGTACTTATATTGATTAACTCTTTCTAAGTTTTCACAGTTGCAGGAAATTGAAGTAGAGTCCCCACATGAGTGGAGTTTCAGGTCTTTGTGTCCTGGATCTTGCTGATTTGATATGATTCAAAATCTCCCAACTAAATTGGCTCCCAACCAATTAAATTGTTCTTGCTGATATGATTTTGTTAACGGAGACTTGGCTTAATTCTAGTTTTGTTGATTCTGAACTTTTTGATGAGAGATACACTGTTTATCGTAGAGACAGACCTGGTAGCGACTCTTGTCGTGGTGGAGGTGTGCTGATTGCCATTCGAAGGGACATACCCTCGGAGGAATGTTTTGATATTAATTCGTCTCATAATCTCAGAAATTCAGAGAATCTGATGATTCGTATTCTATTACCTGCTTGTCCTATATATATTAACATTGTCTACTTTTGTAAT
Organism: Nilaparvata lugens; assembly: GCF_014356525.2. NCBI lineage: Eukaryota > Metazoa > Arthropoda > Insecta > Hemiptera > Delphacidae > Nilaparvata > Nilaparvata lugens. The sequence continues at coordinate 30,298,997 of NC_052507.1, forward strand.
AATGCTCTCATAGGTGACTTTGAATCATATTTTGATCATATCGAATCATACTCTCATATAATTAAAGATAAATTGTTCATAGCTGGTGATTTCAACTTACCTGAAATAACTGACAAGGATTTTGATTTAATGAATGGTACTATGTGTGCAAAAAAGTTAAACAATTTCTCAGGATTTTTTGATCTTCAATCTTATAATAATGTTAAAAAGGCCAATGGCCGTACACTTGATTTGGTAATGTCTAGTATGCAGATTGAAGGGCTCAAACATTAGTCTTTGCCTTTGGTCCATGAAGATGTTGAACATAACCCTGCTCTGAGCATGGAATTGCTGACGGGTGTCCAGTTGAGTCGGGGGAGTCATCAGCATCAATCTGATGGGGAGTTGAAGTATGATTTCAGGAGAGCGGACTATCTTTCTCTTTACAATATCCTTAGATATTATAATTGGCAGGTTCTTTATAGTATTAAAGATGTTGATTCAGCGGTAGATCTTTTTTATTCAATCATATATTCATGTTTTGATCTCACGATCCCAAAAAAACGTGTCAATGCAATTAACTCAAAGTATCCTCCTTGGTTTAATCGGAATATCATACAGATGATTAAGAGGAAAAACAAACTCGCACGGAAGAAAAATTTTTCGGCCTATCATAGAAATCGGTTCAACGATATTAGAAGAGAGCTGAAGAATCTTATATCCCGTTCTCATGATGAGTATATGACTAGGGTACAGAGAAATATCAAGGGTGAGTCGAAGGAGTTCTGGAAGTTTGTGAATAGTAAGCGTGAGGCTAAGGGGATCTGTCAGAGGATGGAGCTCGGTGATAGGGCCTTTGTGGGATCTGAATTGCCGGATGGTTTTGCTGAGTACTTCAAGTCGGTTTATACTCCAATTACTTGCACCTTTAGTGATAACGTGAATCAGATTAGTGAGGAAAATGGAATTAGAAGGGATTTGGCTTCCAGTTCATTAGCTATTTCATCAGTTTCTGTTGAGAGCATAAGGAGGGCAATTAATAGAATGAAGCCACTCACTACTCCTGGTGAGGATGAGGTTCCTGCATTCATAGTGAAAGGTTGCAGAGATGTGTTGGTTGACCCATTGAAACAGACACAGACACAGTACACAGACTATGCAAAAGCATTTGATCGTGTTGATCAGGGAGCACTGTTGAGGAGACTTGATGATTTGGGTTTTTGTGGGCAACTTGTGAATCTTTTCAGAAGTTACTTGTTCCATCGTACCAATTATGATATGGTCAGGTGTTCTAGATCAACTCCCTTTTTCAGCACTTCAGGAGTTCCACAGGGGAGTGTACTCGGTCCTCTTTTATTCCTTCTATTGATCAATGAACTGCCTCTCCAGTTGAAGAAAGCTAAATGTTTGATCTTTGCTGATTATGTAAAGCTCTACATGGAGATTACTAACTCCAATGATTGTAATTTGTTGCAGCAAGATCTTGTCAGATTGGCTAGATGGTCTTCTATCAATGGACTTGACTTGAATGTTAGGAAGTGTAAGTGTATCTCATTCTCTAGAAAAACTTTGAAGGTGAACTTTTCTTATGAAGTACATGGTATGAATCTGGAAAGAGTCGATACATGTAAGGATTTGGGCGTAATCGTTGATAGCTGTCTCATGTTCTCAGTGCACATAGACTACAACATAGCTAGAGCCAATAAAATGCTAGGTTTTTTTATGAGGAATACAGCTAACTTCAATAACCTTGATGCAATATGTACTGTTTATGTGTCATTGGTCCGGAGTGTGTTGGAATATTGCTCTGTGATTTGGAACCCTTATACTGATTTGTGTACTCATGGTCTTGAGGTAGTTCAGAATAAGTTTTTGAGGTTTCTCTATTACAAGCGCTTCGGCCAATCCTATCCTTTGGGTTTTCCTACAGACCGTTTGTGAGGTACCTTTCACTTTGTATCATTGAGATTAAGACGGGAGAGAGACTCATTGATTTTCGTGCATGGTCTGTTAAGTGGTCGATTTTCTTCTCCTTCGCTGCTCTCATTGATCAGGTTCCATGTTCCTGCGTTCAATTCCAGAGATCATCCCACCTTTGTTATTATCAGATGTAGAACGGTCAGTGGTTACAATGCTCCCCTGTTTAGGTCTCTTCGATTATACAATAGGCTTAATAATGCATTATATTTTTTTGATTCAGACAGTGTGTTCAAGCGGGACTTGAAAAAGTTTTATGTTTGTTGAGTTTTGTCTTATTTATTCATTTTTTCTTTTTTTCTTTCCTATGTATTACATAATATATTAGTGTTTTTATATATAAGTTTCATATTTGCAAAGTTTCCATAATTCTTTTTTCTTTTCTAATACTGAATTCTTCAGTATTAGTTACATACTTAGTTCTTCTTCTTTTATCTGCTATACTATAACTTTCATATTTGCAAGGTTTTCTGTTTTTTTTTTGTATTTTGTTTTTTTCTAAAACTCAATAGTATATTAGTTAAGTTATTCTATTTTCATTTTGATGTATTGTTTTTTTCAAATTGTATGCTCAATGTGTGTTATGAGGGAAATAATGGTATTCAGTTCCTGGTGCCCTCAAATATGTAAATTTTCAAATAAATAAATAAATAAATAAACCTACTCTGTTCCAAATTTCGTGAGAATCGTTAGAGCCGTTTTCGAGATCCGTTGGACATAAATAACCAGATAAATATAAAAGTATATACAGAAATTGCTCGCTTAATATAATAGGATTACAGAGATGTCTGGAGAAGCCTAGCATTGGTTTACAAAACATATCACGGCGTGGGTTGCTTTTCGTGGATTAGCGTGGGTCTACTTTGCGGCGGGCCTAAGAGTAGGCTGTGGTTTATAACTGCGCGATGTCTACTGACACTGTTCACAGAACTACTATTTTAATCATTCCCTGACTTTTCATTCCCAAATCATATGTTTGATATGTTGAATGGACTTTTGTGTTTTAGAACTTCTTGACTGCGACACAATTGACTCGGCGTGCAACGGCGGACTGCCATCGAACGCATACGAGGCAATCGAAAGCATTGGCGGCCTGGAGAGTGAGAGCGACTACCCGTACGACGCGGCGCACGAGAAGTGCAAGTTCAACAGCTCAGAGGTGAAGGTGTCAATCTCAGGCGCAGTCAACATCACCACCAACGAGACCGAAATGGCCATGTGGCTCGTCAAGCACGGACCCATTGCTATTGGAATCAATGCCAATGCCATGCAGGTAAGTCAACAACTAGCTCACAACTAATAATAATAATAATTTCTCTGGATGTTGGACGACACATCCAGAGGAGTTTATTCATAAATTCAGGAACATTACATATTATTTTTCATACATTTTCAATAATATAACAATATTCAAGGTTTACAAAATGATTCCTCACTATATATTATATGTGTCGAGGTTATCATCAAATTAATACAAATTTATGCAGTTGTAGTTTTCTAACATTGTTCCCTGCAACTTTATTGTCCTTCGATTTTCCTGGCAACTGCACCATATCAGCATAGCTTAACGTAGGCCTACTTTCACTTTGTTTCATAGTGTCTACCGCCTTATTTATATTTTTTAGGGACTCCTGAATACCCTTATTGGTGTTCCCGAGCCCTGCCGCTAGCTGTGAAATTGTCACTGACCTTGTTTCTAGTTTGACGATTGTTTCCGACAATTTATTAGTTAATGAAATAAATTTGTCGAAATATCAGCTGTCAGAACTTTTCTTTTTCCATATTCCGCTTCCGCCCATAGATTAAGTTCATGCTTTATCTGCACATTTTTTGTTGAAAACTTCATGTTGAATGTATGGTCTTCGGCTGTTTCACCTGTCGTGGGATACTCTGTATTTCTTCATTTTCTTCTAAAATGATGCTTAGTCCGAGCGCAAATGTCATTCCGGGGTCATTTTCGGGTAACAGCCGTGGAAGAAGTCTCAATTTCTTCGTTAGGTCTAGCATAATAGTGATGGTGATAAGTCGAAATCACAGGCAAACACCTCGGAAACAAGATGGCCGCAAAAATATTTAGGGGTTCGCTGTATCGCTTGTATTTCAATAACCGTTCTAGATATTCAACCGTTTTTTGAATGAAAATATTTTTAAAATCTCCCTCTACAAATTTTGTTCTATATAAACGTTCCTTCCAAAACGCATATTTTATTAGTATAACCTTCAAAAGCCCCCAAAAATTTTTTTTCTAAATTTTTTCAAAATTATTTCCATTATAATTTTGTTTGTGCATTGAATACAGATAAATCTCAAATCGATGACATTTAGATAGTTTCTTCAGCTTCAGAACGATATATCTTCATGCGCTGTACGTCAACAAATGTGTTCTCCAGAGCCCTCCAAAGAAAGCCCTGCATGATTTCTGGTGCGTTTTCCATACGCTTGAGGTAACAAGCTAGAACTATAAAATCGAATTTTCATGACTAATTCAAGATAGAGACTCGCAAATGGCCTCAATCTCTTTGTTACAACAAACCGAATAAGAATATTGATGATGGAAACAACGAAAATATTAGACAACATTCAAAAATTCAAGATGACGGTCATTATTTACAGACATTTTTATATCGCTTGCTATTCAGTTATTGTGAGAGATGAATATTGTAGTATGGTTATTTTGGAACCCCCAGATGGCTGAATTGATCCGATATCCTCAACATTAATAGAATTACTGACGATTTCACGGAGTGACATTTTCATGACATTTGCGCTCGGACTACTAGGAATCTTCTGGCTCATTAGAATATTTTTGAAAGTCTAATTTTATTAGAGCTTGATGCAAAATTTGGTAGTATACCGTAGCCATAAACTCCGCATTTAAATCTTATTTGTGAGCTTATTCCACCCCTTTTCGGCTGGCCACTAACGGTTGAACGAGTTTGCACAGTCGACTTACATGTTTTGTCATTACAGCTGTGATCACAGCGAAAAGCTTTGAGCAAAATTTTTTGAGGCTAGGTTTTTATATTTCCAATTTATGTATCTAATAAGATCCCTATATTTTCGGTGCGGGGGCAGGCAGAATTTGAAATAAGTTTTTAATAAATAACAGTCATTTGCTTGACTGTTGTATTCCTAATTATTATAAAATAAGGGCTTGTAGGCTGGTTGACTCAAACAGTGGATACAAATCAGCTGATTGATCAAATGCTATTACTATGCATAGTAGCGTCTTTATGCTGTTGAAGGGGTAAAAGGGTCCAGGCATCAAGTTTTGAGACCGTGACTGTCTACATTATTTAAATATTGTATTATTAGGTACCGTATATTAGGCAAATTTTTAAGGCTCACTTTGACCCTTGTATATTTATAAACTTTTGCGACAGTTTGGGGAACATAATATTAAAATTTGAGACGTGCGAGTAGCACATTACTTGAAAAAAATATTTCACTTTCGTGTGAAGTTTTTATCCAGCAGTTTATTTATTTCGTTGAGTAGTTTCTATTTATTGTTACCTTTTGTATTTCAGTTCTACAGGGGAGGTGTCTCGCATCCTTGGAAATTCCTGTGTAACCCAGGTTCTCTCGACCACGGAGTACTGATTGTTGGATTTGGAGTTCACAGTAAGAAAATAATCGATTTGTCAATTTTTAAGTTAGTCAAAATTTGATCTATTTTGATTTATATGGACTCAGCTGAGCCGGGTGGTCTAGCTGTTGCAACCTCAGACTGCTATCGCTGTGTCTGGTCCTAGGTTCGAATCCCGCCAAGGGAATGTTTGTTTTATTATATAATATTTTTAACTGAGCAAATGCGGATACATTATATCCAAAAATATAAGTGTTACTTGGAAAAATGGAATTCCATCAGAATTAAATTATTGATCTTTGCGATTTTAATTAATGAATTTATGATTGCGTTGATAATAATAATAATTTCTATTGATTGAAGATTTCAAATTATGCTAATGTAAATTATTTTAGAAATATTCAAGTTAATTAAAGGGATTGAAATCATTGAATCACATAATTATTGAAGTGAGCAGTCTCCTGAGGCATTCTATCCTCAGAATTGATATTTGATATAAGACCATTGTGTTAAAATCACACAGCTTGCTGGTAATGATCTTTTTATCTAGGTTATAGTAACTATACATATATAACCATAATGGTTGTATAGTTATATGACTATATATTGTTTACTGTATTCTAGCCTAACCTTGAAATCACTCACTTTTTGAAAAGAATCACTATTAAATCTGATTTAGAGAAACTGAAATTTTATTTCGGATAGTAACTAACTTATTGAGTTGCAAAAAACCTGTTGTTGAATTAGAAGAACATTGGATCACTAGTATATTGTTAGTTTTGTCACTGTTTTTGTTGCTAGAACTGGATATGACTGAGGTTTATTGTCTGTAGGGACCCGATTTACTCACAAGGAAAAGCCTTACTGGATAATTAAGAATAGCTGGGGAAAGAGATGGGGTGAGAAGGTAAGTGCTGATTTTTTTTACAATTTTTCATCATTTTTTTCATTCAATTTACAGGTTATCCCTTGTTTAATAAGACAATGCCATTCTGGACAATAAAGAACAGTTGGGGTCCCAAATGGGGAGAGCAGGTAAAAAACAAACATCATATTTTGCATGAACTACAGTAATAATAATAATTGTTTTTGTTCTTGCATAGTAACATTCATGGCCTCATATGAAGTTCCAGTATGCATAACCCATTAAAATGCTATGAACATCCAAATATTATGATCAAATTATATCTTGAGTTCAATTATTGGTGAGCAAATGGTTAAAAATATTATATTCTACGCCCTTTAGCCTAAATATTCTTTGTGCTTAGACATTTTCTTGATCATCACTTACTCAGATAATAGAAATAGAAATCAATCAGATTTCATGCTCCCAGCCACAATCTTTTGTTTTCAAAGTATGGATGGATCCCTTTAATAATTTTAGAATTATTATTGATGAATGAAACCCAGTATGTTTTGGAAAAATCTGGTGTGGCGCACTCACACAACTTTCCTTGCCGTTATGAAAATTGATCACCTGACGCTAGTGTGCACGCGCATCTCAAGTCTACTTATAAACAAAGATCTGAGCCAGCTGGTGACAGGAAAATAACGCTGGAGACATACGAGGTCTGCCATCTCTTCATAGTGAATCATTTAATAGAATCAACAGTTGTCAACAGTTTGCAATTGAAATAATCACATTTTATCGAATTTCGTGCTTATTTTCAATTTTAGGTGAAAATGTTACTGAACATTAATTGAGATTTTCATGCTCAATCTTTTCCACTCAAAATTTTTTGTATAAATTTTATCTGAAGCCTGATAATTGGGAATCTAAAATCGAACTTTGCATAGATGGTGCGGAGCTCCTGAAATTTTTACAGATATGAGACTTGTGGCAGTTGATAGAGCTTATCAATTACTATTTTTGGTATAAATTTGATCCAAATCGTTGGAGCCGTTTTTGGGAAAATCTCGAAAAACCCTGTTTTTGACAACATTTTCGCCATTTCAGCCGCCATCTTGAATTGCATTTGATCGAAATTGTTCGTATCGGATCCTCATAAGGGAAGGACCTTCAGTTCCAAATTTCAAGTCATTCCGTTAATTGGGAGATGAGATATCGTGTACACAGACACTCATACACACACACAAACACACATACAGACCAATACCCAAAAACCACTTTTTTGGACACAGGGGACCTTGAAACGTATAGAAATTGAGGTACCTTAATTTTTTTCGGAAAGCAATACTTTCCTTACCTATGGTTATAGGGCAAGGAAAGTAAAAAACTGCAATAGACAATATTTATGACCAATATAAATAAGAATAATGTAAAAGTATCTGGTGTTATCACCCACAGTTCTGACCATGACGCTCAGCTGTTTGAAATTTTTAATATTAAAAGACAGAAAAATAAAACTATAAGAAAACTTAGCCGTAAGTTTGATGATGGTAATTTGAAAATGCTTTTCAAAGATTTGCTCCAGATTAATTGGATAAAAGTTTATCAATCTGTAGTAGATGAGAAATATGACGCTTTCATTTCAATCTTCAAATACTATTTTAATATTAATTTTCCTGCAAGCTTTAGGGACGAAAAAGTTGGTCTTAACAAGGGAGTGTCATGCAGTGAGGTTGTTAAAAGAAGAGATGAGCTAGTTCAACTTTAGAGAGAATTTAGAAATAGTAAGGGAGAGGATTTAAAAGTTCAAATTAAAAATAAGAAAAATGCTTTGGAACACCTCATTGAGGCGGATAAGCAGCGGTTTTTTGATAATAAAATCACGGAAGCGAGTAATAAAAGCAAAGTAACTTGGAGTCTGGTAAATGCTGAGATTGGTAAAAACACATCTAAATGTTCCAATATTGGCAGCATTATGGATGATGGACATCTTGTTACACATCCTTACAAAATGTGTAATGTTTTCAATAATTTTTTCACAGAGGCAGTTGAAAACCTTGTAGTTGCTAATATTCCAAACTGCTCTAGACCTCTGTTTAATAATAATGATTTGAAAAATAATAGCTATTTCCCCTTGAGATTCAAGTTCACACAAGTTTTGCCATATGAATTGACAAAAGATATTATGACATTTGAAAGTAAATTCTCTTCTGGGCCAGATGATATTCCAATGGCAGTTATAAAAAATGTTTTACCAACAATAATTGAGCCATTGACTCATATAATAAATTCTTCTCTTATATCTGGTCACTTCCCTAATTCTCTAAAAATAGCCAGATTCATTCCAATATTTAAAAAAAGGCAATGCCAGAGATCCTGAGTGTTTTAGACCAATTTCAGTACTATCAGTATTTTCAAAAATATTGGAACGGGTGGTGTATGATCAGTTTGTGAGGTATTTAGAAACCAACAACATGCTGGACAGAGAACAGCATGGGTTCCGGTCAAATAAATCGACAATCACAGCGGGAGTGGATTTCATTGGCTCAGTTATAAATGGGATAGATAAGGGCGATAAGGTGATGGGTACATTCCTGGATCTCACACGTGCTTTTGATAGTGTTAATCATGATGCTTTGCTAGAGTCACTCAAGGGCATGGGAGTGCTGGGGAAAGAGCTATCGTGGTTTGCATCCTACTTGAAGGGGATTCAACAATATGTTGAAATAGAGTATAGATGAGACTCCCTCAGTGAGCTATAAAATAAGATATCGATCAATGAGATATTTGTTAATCATGATGCTTTGCTAGAGTCACTCAAGGGCATGGGAGTGCTGGGGAAAGAGCTATCGTGGTTTGCATCCTACTTGAAGGGGATTCAACAATATGTTGAAATAGAGTATAGATGAGACTCCCTCAGTGAACTATAAAATAAGATATCGATCAATGAGATATTGATCTGAAAAGTCTTTAATACGGCGTTCCGCAAGGTTCAATTTTAGGTCCTTTATTATTTCTCTGCCACATTAACGGTTTACCTAAGGTTATCCATATAAACAAGCAACTGTTTGCCTATACCGGTATGCGGATGACGCTAATATTATTTTTTCGGGTAAGTCAGTACAGGAGGTGGAGCAAACATCAGCCAATGGTCTAACAGCCATCAATAATTTTCTTAATGGCCGAAATCTTCTCCTGAATCCCAAAAAATCGGTAGTGGTCCCGTTCTCAACAAACCAGAGCAGGAATGTCCAAATATAAAATTTCAAGGTAAAAGTTTAGGGCAAAAGAATACCACAAAATTCCTGGGATTAGTGATAGATGAACACCTGTCATGGAACAATCACGTCTGTCATGTGGTTAAAAAAATATCCCCAGGCCTGTATGCTCTTAGGCGATTGTCCAATGTGTGCGGTCTCAACGCTTTAGTAGCCATTTACCATGCATTAATACATTCGAATATAGCTTACGGTCTATGTATCTACGGCAGCACTTCCAAGGGAAATCTCGATAAAATACTAATTCAACAAAAACGAGCACTAAGAATTATTATGAAAATCAAAAGGAATGACTCTGTTAAACATATTTTCCCCCAGCTAGGCATATTAACAATTTATGGGCAATATATTAATGATGTTATAATGTACTATAGAAAATCTACTGATTGTGAACTAAGAAATAGTAAATCACATTGTCATAACACTCGATCAGGAAAAACTGTTCAAAGACATAACTTGGAAATCTTTAAAAAGAGGACAACTTATATGGGTGATAGATACTTTAGCATGCTGCCTAGTAATTTGAAGTCTATAGAAAATATAAGATGTTTCAAAGCTCATCTGAAGGACTATTTGGTGGGAACGTCTTTGTACTCCTTTCAGGAATTTGTTCAGGAGTAATTTTATGCTATTTTGACATTGACTGTATTTGTGTGTTTTGTTCTTTCAATTTTCTCTGTTTTATGTGACAACATGTGTATGTGACAATATCCAATGTACTTGTACATTTGATGAATAAATATGATTGATTGATTGATATGTTTTTGCAAATGAGGAGGCCCGGACTCGATTTGGGTTGTAGCGCCATCGAAGATGAGATCTTTCTGCTGAAATGTGGACAATTTATACTGAAAGATGCTTTTTATGTTTTTTGCGATACCTATAATCTATTTTGCTCTCATTTATTGCAATATATTTTTCAAATAATGTGATTGTTGTATTTCAGGGATACTACAGAGTGTATAGAGGTGATGGTTGCTGTGGAGTCAATCAGATGGCGTCTTCTGCTTTGATCAATTAGTTATAGTGTGAGTAGAAGTGATACAAGTAGTTATAGGTACTTCAATTTTTACTGTAGAGGGATAGATCTTAATACTTCAATTTTGACCGTAGAGTGATAGATCATTAAAATTAGAGAAATAAATAATGGAGTAAAGAATAAAAATAATTTTGTGGAAATGAGAGAGACAATTAGAAAATTTGTTGATGAGAAAATGTTTATTGAAATGCACTTTTTGTTGATTGAAAAATGAAATTGGGAAAATTTTAAACTTGTTCTGTAATTGTATACCGTACGTTAGCTAGCTGACAGGTCAACCAATACCATAATATATTATATTGATATCCTATCGATATCTATGATATGCTATCTTTGCATGGGCTAGATAAGCTATGCTATCTTTCACCTGTGCCAATACCTAGAATTACAGCGTTTCCAGCTCGTTGGGCATAGAACCCTACCAGAGATAGCTGTGTATAAGCTTCATACAACCATGCTTCATGGTACTGGATTTAAATCTGAAAGTTTAGTCTACTGATAGTTCTTTTCTTGCTAATTATTTTGGATCCATTGCAATTGGAAATTCAATAGAGAAGTCGCTTATAACGTTGATTTTTTAGTACTTGGACGGCCAGCGGTACAAAACTGCAGTCACATTTAACACCGTAAAATAACGTCATCTAAAGGAACTGTGCCATGAGAAACTGACTGCAATGCAATGGCGTCATTCCACGGGGTTTAAATGATACATATTGATTTAATTCAGTTATATATCCACGTTTTATAATACAGGTACTTTGTTCTACAAAATTTATGAAAAATACTATCATCTATTAATCTTATTCCTTATTTTTCTAGGTTTGTAGGCTACATTACGACCGATGAACAATATCAGTAGAACAACCTTCCAAAGCAATCAACAAATCTCATTGTGATTTATTAATTACGATTCTTAATAATTAATTTTGTATGTAAAAGTAATTTTTATAGCATTATATTGATCAAATAATAGTGTTGTGTGTAATTTTCTGAGTGAGTACATTAAAACTGTGAAAAACTCATTTCATTTTAATCCATATCTCTATCCTAATTTTTTTATTTATAATGCTCGTGTAAAATTATAAATGATAGTAAATTATTACTTGTTAACAAAACTTACCATGGGGCTTGGAATGAAGTGGGATATTACATTTTCCGTTAGACTAGCAGTCGCCTCACCTTGCAAACTATTCTATTACATTTATATAAATTACAATTTCATATTAATAAGCTGACTGAAACTTTACTTTTGGCGCGACCTAGTTTCACTCAGCAAAACACTGCACCTATTTCTGAAAATTATAGAGTATTTCATAATTTTGTTTGAGCTATGAATTTTCATAATGTTAGCTAGTTGCTGAACTATAGGACCTCAACCTTCAACCTTGTTTATTATCTTTAATAACAGCCTCTGAGAACATTAATAGATACACTCATAGAGATGTAATCTCTATGATATCTCCATGTTACTTGATGGGTTTACTTATAAAATAAAATAGAATAGTCGCTTCTTGGAGAGAAGAAAGTAGTTCGGTTCTTCAGTAGTGCTATGTGCCAGAGAGTGCAACTTGAAAATAAGTGGAACAAAAATTGATACTTATGTGATGGATTTAATATCTCTCGTAAACCAAAGCAGCTTTGGTTTATGACAGAAGTTGAAAATAATGTATATGATACGCATCTTTGAAATTCAAGTATTTCGGTGATAAAATAGAGATTGGAACATCTGGTTTATTAACTTTTTTATTGTTTTAGGAATAACATAATATAATGCGAATATTTAAAAATACAACAAATAATGAATAAGTAATTTTTACAATTTAAAAATGAATATGAATAAATCACAACCTCACGAAACATATAATTAAAGACGTCTTACTAATTAATCGCAATCGGGTTCTATATTAGCGTTGAAAAATCTATGAAATACTTGCGTTTATATAATTATCACAAATGTATAGGAAATGGTGGAGCAAACATGAGCTCTACTGTTGTCTACATAGTGTTGACATCGATCCAGTTGACGTATTCAGAGATGCGAGTGTAGAGGTCGGGAAAGGCAGGGATGACCGCACAGCCCGTCACCCCGAAGCTCACGATTCCCACCAGAGTGCTCACATTCTCCACATCCTCCACTGTTAATGGCCCTCCACTGTCTCCCTGCAAACAACATCATTCTTCTAGAAGGCATCGCAACTAGTTTACTATTGTGAATTAGTATATTTCGCACCTAGAGCAGAAAATGAGATTTTTCCAGCTCGAAATCGGTTTTCAAGTCCGAGGCCGTAGGCCGAGGACTAGAAAAGATTGAGAGCTGGAAAAACATTTTTGCCCGTGGTGCGAACGATATTTTTCGCCACACTACAGGTATTGCTGACAAAATAAATAAAGAATACAAAATAAAGAATACTCGTTAAGCTATCGTACCTATCTCTTGATTTTAGTGGTAGAAGATTTGCAGTCAGGATTTCAGATTCTTTTAAAATTTCACTTGGAATACCACAGTCATCTTCAAGCATTTTTGAAAATTCGGAATGCACTAATCAACAATAAATAATTGAATAAAACCGGTTGCGAAGCGAATTAGTTTGATTCGAAACTGGAACTAAAATCATGGCGACTTCAGCTTATTATGAAAGTGGACACTCGCCCGATCTAGCGGATGACTTATTAATAATAATTAGCGCGTTGTTTCCAGCCATAAGCGGCCGGAAAGAGACAACTTTCTGGCCTAGACCGGAAAAGAAACCCTTTTCTGACGTCGTCTGCAAACAAGGTCTTTCAGATCTACGTAGGGACTGGAAAACAGCTGCTTTCTGTGCAGTGTGGCGAAAAGTAATATTCCACAAGTTGCAAGAGATTAAGTTATCAAGTTTGCAACGGGTAGCATGTAGGCTGCACTGAGCCATGATAGTATCAACACTGAACTCAAATAACCTAGGTATTTAGAGTTGATTAACTTATTTTCAATTACTATTTGTTTAATCGAACTATTGACTATTCAACTAAAATAAGTCAGTATAAAGTATGAACTCGATCAGTGAGCAAGTAGGCCTACTGTGAAATGGCATCAGCATGTAAGTGAAGTATTCAGACAATCAATATGCAAGGCTAGTTTCGTTCTAGGTATACCCTTGTGTAAAGCATGATGAAAAATCGAGTAAATTAATTGAACATTATTAGTAAATAAGGCCTTTATTTTTTATTAGTTGTTTCAATCGTGAGTTGGACTTGTATCAAATGATATATCATTATTTATTAAAATAATTTACAAAACAGCAAGAGAAAGATTTTAATAGAATTCTTTTTGGAATATTCTTTGTATGATGTGGATATATATTTAATTTCAAATCCAATTTCAATCATCACTATCCAGTTATTTGAAGTAGAGCTGCTCTGTCATCCTCTAATGAGCAATGCAAGATGACATAATGCTTTTCAATATGCAATTACTGTTTAATGTTGTTTGCAGAAATGAAGCTTAATGATTAGAAGTGGAGGGTGTTTTCTTAATATTCGATTATTATTTTTAAATATTTCAAAACACGAATATTTAAAAAAACCATCAATTTCAAATAGACGTCGAACATTTTAGACCACCGCAGTTAGCCATTCGTCGAATCATTTGAAGTGAAAGGATATCATCACAGCTATTTCTTCTAGAGATCTCTAAAATATATACCTATGACATAGTTCTCCATGTCAATTTATTATTGTCAATCTCTAAAGAATGGGTTTGAATGAAGTAGATTCTTCAATGATAGTATTTTGTACAGGGTTAGGCAATGAAGTATGGAGAATTTAAAATACCTGCTACATAAAAATTTTTGAACGATAGGTACTCAATTTATTATTTTTAAGTAGGCTATATACCTTAGACTTTGCCATTTTGATAATTGGGGACGAAAACATTACAGTGAAGCTCTTCACGTACGAAAAATAACATCTTTTGAATGTCGTATGTGTTTATCCTTACACTTCTATAGACATTGTAACTTTTCCTTATTTCTGTGAAGCGTTCCATGTGGTATCACTTGGATTTGTTGTGTTATTATATCAAAGTGCAGGGCTTGGAGTGTACGTGATTTTTATGTATACATGTGCCTTTAGCTAGCCTATAAAAAAGGTGACAGGTCCGGTAACCGAAGATTCCACCAGGACTTGCTATATACTACCTAGGAGGTCCTGATTTCACTCCATATTTCTACGCAACGAGTTGAGGTGTCCAGGGGTGTCAAGGTATGTCTTACAAATTCCATAGTTTCTAAGGATGTATGACACGTTGGAACCATTCAGTATTGAGGGGTTGTCATATCGATTGTGACAGAAAAATCACGCAGCACTGTTAGATAACAATCTGAATTGACAGTGATGTTTTCTTGAAAAAGTAAGGACCAATAATGAAGTTTTTAATAATGCCTCTCCAAATGCCTCATTCGCTATTTCTTTATAAACCGCAATTACAAACAGAAAACCCTAATCTTAACCACCAAGTTTCCCTCCAAGGCAGATTATCTCTTGCTCGGCACACTGCCAACTTCTCACAACGTCTACAGGAGTGTCTCAACAAAAACAGACGCCATTTTACCGAGATCAAAAATCTTATTGAGAAAAGTTAATCATATAGTTAGACATTACGCTGGCTATTGCTTTAATAGTCCAGTCACTATATACGGTACATGCAATTTAATATAAAGAAAATAAAAATCTCAGAACCCTTTTTTTGAAATATTTTATCACTACATGTTTCGGACATTTATGCCATTTTCAAGACTTGAAAATGTAGACTTTATTTTCTTTATATTATATTACAAGTAGCCCTATACAGAAAATAGATAAAAACATGCAATTTATATTGTAGTTCTGATTTCTTAGTATATTATTTGGGTACGTAAGAGAAGTCCAGAACCAATTTCTTCATGCATTCTCCTTATGCTAGATACAGAGTATCTAGCATAAAAACATCGTATTTTCGGCTCATTTACCAGTTTCCAGCTATTTCCGCCAAATCCAGTAATCGGACAGAAAAATTTGCTCTCGCCTTTTTTCAGTTTATAAAATTCTGAATAAAATGAGATCATTCAGAACTCTCTATCTCTAATGAGTACTGAGTTATGATTTTTCAAAAATCAGTGTTATTTGAAGAAAAATAAATGTTGATGAATTTTAGTTTTTGATCAACAATATCTTCCGATTGTTACCATTAAGATGTATAATTCAAAATCCCTCTGGGCGTATTTTTGTGCTCTACAATCTGAGATCAGGTAGAGCGCTCTATCTCATGGATTTTCAGGTACACCTGACTACAATGCTCCTTGTTTGTGAAAAACACCTAATTTTCAGCTTCAACCATCATCACCAACTACATTGTCCTCACATTGATATTAATGAACTACAATATAAATTGCAAGCACACCCTCTTTTTATGTCTATATTGACTGGACTATAAGTCAAATAGACAAGAAAGACAATAGATTTAGGAAATGTAGACCTAGCTATGATAAATTTGATTTATCAGTTGTCGGCTAATTCAGAATTCAGTCTTCCCAGACTTTAACTATCTCGGTTTGAGTACAGATGCTGTTTGAATAAATTTATTAAAAATGGAGTTGCGTAGTTCGTTATAATTTGCTTATGAATTGACAATATTATTATTGTTGAGTAATATGGTTTAAATGGTACCGTACTAAGATCTCGTCTCGTTCACCCAAGTTGACTGTTTAGCACTCTTAGAGCTTGTTAACATGACAGCGATTTACGTTCGGTTGTCGCTCGATTGGAAAATCGCTCGGTTTGCCAGCCTCGTACACATGACAGCGATTCATGAGCGGTTTGCGCTCGGTTATGATAAATAATTACTAGGTACAACATCTATATACTCAATCTTAATATCTTAATCTATGTACTTAATCACTATATTACTCTTAAACATATATTACTGCTCTGATCGAAACCGCTCGGTTGACTGAAGACATGTGTACGCTCTCATGCCTGCACTAGTATATCGAGCCGCCCAGCAACCGAGCGACAACCGAGCGGTTGTAGTCTGAGACTACAACCGCCGCGACTCGCCGGCGACTACTAAAACCGAGCGATGCATGTGTACGGCACCATGTGTTTCCCTATACCTGACAATCGCTCGGTTTGTCAACCGCGCGACAACCGAACGTAAATCGCTGTCATGTGAACAGGCTCTTAGGGCCATAAGCTAACACGACGTTTAACGCTAAACCAGGTTTACTTGCTTATTTATTTA
Source organism: Nilaparvata lugens (assembly GCF_014356525.2). Classification (NCBI taxonomy): domain Eukaryota; kingdom Metazoa; phylum Arthropoda; class Insecta; order Hemiptera; family Delphacidae; genus Nilaparvata; species Nilaparvata lugens. Next base: position 30,315,962 of record NC_052507.1, read on the forward strand.
TTTACATCAATAGCAAAAATACAACATATTATAGAGACTTACAGCTTTATGCCAAAACAAGCCGCATTGTAAATCAATTGTTTTCAGAAACAGAAACTAAATTAATAAAAAAGAAAGAAATAAGAAAAATGTCAATTAAATAGTTTATTGGAACAAATATATTATAAATAGAAAATAATACAAGACAAAAAATAGGCTAACTGAACAAATAGGTAGCCAGCCTACTTCAAGAAAAAGGAAAGGAATTTAAAAATATGAAAAATTGATTAGGCATCTAGAATTTAAGAGCTTCATAACATTTTTCAATAAAATTGCGCAAATTATCAGCGAATATATCTAGAATCGTGTGAATTGTACAATCCAACAGTTTTTTGTCAGAAGCATTTCGCATGATGTACAGTGTATATTCTATCTAAAGCAAAAAACGTATTTAATCTAGGTCTATTAAACGGAACAAATATATTAAAGAGTTCGGTTATATTCGGAAGGTCTAAATGGTTATTCAATATTCCAAATAGAACAATTAATGATATGAAATCTCGTCTGTTCTTCAATGAAATAATTTTAAAACTGAATCTCAGACACCTCATAGAATAGTCATACGGGCATCATAATGTCCATACTTCTTGTAATACATAAATCTGGGGAATTTATTTTGTAGGCATTCGATACTACTAATACATATCTCTTGATAAGGACTCCAAATAACTGCACAATACTCAAGTCTACTTCTCACTAAAACCTGATACAACATATTGATTAAATCAATGTCTGTGAAGTGTCTAAAATTTCTCATAATAAAGCCTAGCATCTTATTTGAATTATTAAGGATGTAATTAAAGTGAGAAAAGTACAATCAGAATCAAGCACAACTATGAAATACGCCAATTATTGAATGAACCAGACATAGTGGGTGAGATTAAAAGCAGAAGGTTACGGTGGACGGGACACATTCTGAGGAAAGAAGAAAGCGCTCTGACAAGCAGTGTACTGAGGAATAATCCTCTAGGAAGGAGACCAGCTGGAAGGCCAAAAACTTGATAGTGGGACCAGGTCCGGAAAGATATGAGGAGGATGGGCCTAAAAGAGGAGGACGCGGGTGACCGAAACTTCTGGAGAGGCTTAGTTGATGAGGTCAAGTACCGACTGGGGTAAGAGTGGCCACCGCAGTAAGTAATTAAAGTGATCTCTGAAGGTGAGAGTAGAGTCTATGTAGACACCCAAATCCTTAATCACATGTACTCTCTCAAGATGCCCTTCTAATTTATATGGTTGCAATTATTAATGTGTTTCATACGAGATTTAAACGAACAGCTGACATTTCACCGTTTAAACCGAGTATCTGCATACGGGCCTTGGTAGAAGATTAAGGTAATAAAACAATTAACTTGTAGATAAGTTCATTTGAGAATTATTGTGGCACAGTACTTACGAAGCATGTCCCCTCCAGAGCTGGTGGTCTGGCACAAACAATTCCATTTCCTATCTTCTCTTTTATCTGCTCTGTGCACTCTTTGTTATCAATTATTTCAACTTGAAGCTTTTGCAGTGTTGGGCTGGGAATTCCAAGAGAAACAGACGCCACACCCCAACCAACAACAGTAGCCTTTTCATCTGTGAACGAATCTCCTGGAATAAATAGTATTATTGAATAAATCATAATTTGAAACTTACATAATAAATTAGACACGTACGATAGTATAAAACAATGTATATTGAGCCGTGTGTCGTTCAATATTTTATAATTATTATGTTTATATAATATTGATATTATAAATCATTGACTAACCACGTAGGAGACCTATTATCTAGTAAATTTTAATTACAAAGAATTACCAGTAACGTACCCTTTTTATATCTTAAGTTTAAGCGATTATATGACTAGTTTAAGCGATAATGCCATTATTAATTTCTAGTGTGTATTCTACAGTTACTAAAATACCGTACTCACTATTTTAATACTGTTTTTCAAATTCTGCCTTTTTTGGGTATCTTGTATTTTTAATACTGCCATTCAATAATTTTTAATGAATCATTAGTACCCGCCTTCTGTTAACAATGCTTCTATATACAACTAGCCTTCAGGCTCGCTTCGCTCGCCATATCCGTCTAGCCCCCTGGCCCCCGACTGGATCGTCCAAAAATGAGATCAGCGGGCTCGCTTCGCTCGCCTGCATTTTTCATCTGAGCATGCTTCATTCGATCAGAAAGTCAAAGTACTGAGAAAACGCAGAAAAGCTGAGAAAACGCTGATTTTGGGCGTATCTTTGATGAAATATTAAAGTCACCTCATCACAACATTTTTAGACCCTATCTAAACCCCTGTCTAAAATTTGGACATTTTCTGTCTATTACTTGATGAAAGAACTGAGAAAACGCAAAAAAAGCTAATTTTGGGCGTATCTTTGGCGTTATTTCAAATTCCTTCTAACACAACATTATTACACTCTAGCTTAGCTTCTGTACTAAATTTGAACAATTTCTGTTCATTTGTTCTCGATAAATCTGAGAAAAAGCAAAAAAACGCTGGAAAAACGCTAATTTTGGGCGTATCTTTGACGTTATTGCAAATTCCTTCTAACACAACATTATTACCGTACACCCTAGCTGAGCTACTGTACTAAATTTGAACATTTTCTGTTCATTTGTTCTCGACAAAGCTGAGAAAGCGCTAAAAAATGCTGGGAAAATGCAGATTTTGGGCGTATCTTTGGAAATTTTTCCAAATCCGTTCTTAGTGCGCCTCTAAAGGGCCAACTGAACATACCTACCAAATTTGAACGTTTTTGTTCCGGTAGATTTTCAGTTCTGCGAGTGAGTGAGTGAGTACCATTTCGCTTTTTATATATATATATATATATATATATATATATATAGAGAGAGAGAGAGAGAGAGATGTCATTTTTAATGATTCTTTATGAATAATTTGAATTGATACTAACTTGAAGTACTGGTTAATTCATGAAAAATATAAACATTTATTTATACAGAGTGATTATAAAAGCCCTGTATGGTCAATCCATCGAAGTTGAAAGCGAATGTGTAGAAAATCCCAAACCTTGGAAATGAGGTGATGCACCGTCATGCTGAACAAGATGAACAAGTGCCCTTTTACTTTCAGCACGACGGTGAACCAGCTCATTCCCACGGAGAAGTTCGGGATTTTCTAGACAATTGCTTTCATCTTCGCGGGATTCACCATGCAGGGCCAATTGCATGGCCACCTCGCTCACCGGAATTTAACACCGATGGATTTCTTCCTGTGGGGTTTCATTAAGGATGAGGTTTATGTTCCGCCTCTACCAGACAATCTTAATGACCTCCGAAAACGCATCACATTCGGATCGCTGTGGTTGCACAAGTTAGGCCTGATATTCTGATACGAATGTGACAGAAATCATTTATCGGTGGGATGCATGTCGCATTACCAACGGCTGTCACATAGAATTGAAATAACACCCACACCTTGAACTTGAAGTGTTTTGTAACAAAATGACACCTTTCTCACTTCTGTAAGTAATTTCAATAAATATTTATGTGCTTTCAAAGTTGTAAAGTTCTTTTATAATCACTCTGTATTTATAGCGTATGAATCTGAGAAATAACGAATTATCAACTGAAGTAACTGTATCTGGAATGTCTCCAATAACTTAGTAGAGTAGTTATTTTTTCAGATACCGATGCTAACCGAATCGTGGAAGACACACTGGTTGTACGGCAACCGAAAATGTCACTGGTTCATCAAGTTGAAGCAAAGCTATGTCATTGGCAAGCAGAAATGCATGGAAGTGGGAATGGAAGAAAATTCTAGAAACCCCTCTCAGCGTATGATGTGTCTCGTTCTCAGTAGTCAGATCGTGATCTCCCAAATGCACCACTATTGTCTCTATGTGCGTGTTCCGCCTGCAAAATAGAATAAGTCCCATACATCAGCAACATTTAAATAAAACACTGAAAATTTAGATTAGAAAATTGGTGCTTCTACTGGAATAATGTGAATATAAAGAAACAATTTCGAACATATTTATCAATTTTTTCTTTGTACTGATTACACTTTCATGATGTACGGTATTATAATACAATATAGTATTATTCCTTTCAACTACGGTACTTTTGATTATCTATTACTCTGCTGTTATTACTGATGAGTTGATATATCCGACTAACTTGGGAGGTTTTGACGATGAGAAGGAATAGTCGATGAGTTGACATAGAGAACAACTCAATAATGCAATTCTTTGTCTTCTTCAAATCCTTTCTACATTATAATCAAGTATTTATGAAAACTGAATTTTATTATGAGGAGCATGCAAAACGGGCTCTATTTGTCATATCAATTATAACATCAACATTAAAATGGCCTACCATTCATTCATTTATTTATTAACAACAATTAATTTCAAAATTCGGGATGAACTGTGGCATTCACCCAAAACGGTTCGTATCCCAAATTTGAAATATATAAGCAGTCCAGAGGTTATCTTCATAATAAATTATGTTATTATAATCATTGATAGGGCCTACTACTGGAATAATAGAGTACGTATTATTATTAGTATAGATAATCATATTGTTCTAGATGAATTGATAATGCACTTTCAGATACAAACAATATTTGATAACGTTGCCGTGATCACAATAAATGATTAATGGAAATGACAGATTTAGTTCTAATCTGTTTGTTTATGTGTATCAAACTACAGTTAAATATATTGCTTCGGTACTAACATAATGGCCAAGGCTTGAATGTAATGCAGAGCCAACATTAGAGTAAATGCGGCCACTGATTAGAATGCAAATTAATAATTTAATAAGGAAATTATTATTGGAATGATAACTGACGTGAGAAAGCAGTGAGCGGCAGTGAGTACAAACAGGTCACTGATGAGTGCACCGCCGCAGAAGAACTTGTGGTTGACTCCAATCGCCGCCGTCCACGGAAATTCGTGAACATTGGCGTCGGTTCCCGACACTATTCTCCTCTCAGCTTGCGTTCGATCCACACTTATTTCATTATCTCTCATCCGTAGTTTTGTGCTTTCTAAATAAAAAATATTGAAGAACAAAAAATTGATATTTGAAAATTACATTAAAACTCATAATGATTCAATTGAAAAAGAGGTAGCCTAGCTTTTTTGAGAAAACTGAGGGAAAATTGACATACAGAGTAGGTGAAAAGTCCGAGAACGGCTTCATATCTCGTACACAAACGTAATTATTTGATGATGGGTGTGATTGGGGATTCTTCTCAAATTGAAAATACTACTTTACTATGACTTCAAGAATCTGATCCGCCATATTGAATGCAACTTTATTTTTTTAAATGGGAATGTTGTCATGCGATACATGATTTTGATACGAAATTTCAAGAAGAAATGAATGGTGAAAACCGCACATCGATATCTCAAACCGTTCAGAAGATATTCACATTATTAATCAATACCACTTGAATTTCATTTCTGATAATTATGCATGATATTGATTAATAATGTGAATATCTTCTGAACGGTTTGAGATATCGATATGCGGTTTTCGCCTTCATTTTTTCTTGAAATTTCTTATCGAAATCATTTATATCGTATGACCACCTTCCTATTTAAAAGAAAGTTGCATTCAATAATTATGGTGGACCATATTTTCAAAGTCATAGTAAAATAGTATTTTCAATTTTAGTAGGATCCCCGATCACACCCACCATCAAATTACCTTTTCCTCCACCTACTGTCAAAAGTACTTACTTTACTCCCTGAAACATGATACTAAAGTGTCACTTTTTCGCTCTCGGTACTAAAAAACAGAAAAACTCCCTAGGGAGTAAAAGTAACTCCATTTAAATAACATGGGAAGCATCTCTATTTTAAAAACGTACATTTGGAATAGGTCAGAAGGTCTAAGCTCAGATGAGGAAGCATATAGAGTAGTCATTAAACCAACTAAATTCAATACCTCAACCAGACATTTGATCGATATATAAAATTTATGTTTGTATGCTGAAATTATTATTACAAACTCCATATCACTATACTAGAAAAAATTTATATTTTTTTCTTTTAATCCATGTTATTCAAAATACCAGCCAACGAATATTACTTATTAACTAATCAAATTTGAAACGGGAACTTCATCATAGCTGTAGTTGTGGCTGTCATTGTTGTTACAACTTTAGCCGACAGATAGTGCTGTCAGAGGAGAACTGTGATTACAAGCCAGCTGTTTCTGTTTACTTTTTAGATTATGTTGTAACACATTGTTTGGTCACATACGTTTTTAATAGTATATTTCGCACCTAGGGCCGAAAATGAGACTTTTCTGGCTCGAAATCGGTTTTCAACCGATAAACCAGCTGATCAAAAACTTTTTCAAGTGTGATAAACCAGCTGATCAAAAACTTTTCATTATTTGTGTTTATCATTCAATAATTAAAACATCTATAATAATATCATCTTATTGTCATTTGGAAGAATAAAAAGTATAAACTCAACCTCTTACATAATTGAACATAATCTTTTAGGTTATTTAGACAAATCAGAATAAAAAATAAAAATACTTGGACAATTTCTTGATATTCATTCAGATTACCTCAGATTTGCTAGAGCTATGACCTTCCACTTTTGCTTTGGGAAGTGCTTATAGTAGACAATGAGAATACTTATTAGTCTCATATATATATATATATTGTTTATTTTTCAGTGTGGCGAAAAATAACGTTCTCACCATGGGCAAAAATGTTTTTCCGGCTCTCAATCTTTTCTAGTCCTCGGCCTACGGCCTCGGACTTGAAAACCGATTTCGAGCCAGAAAAGTCTCATTTTCGGCCCTAGGTGCGAAATATACTATTTCTCCCTCAGGAAAATTGTTGCCCTCGGCTTCGCCTCGGGCTTCAAACTTTTCCCTCAGGGAGAAAAAACAGCACTTTTCACTCTAGATGTACAAATAACTATTGTGTATGAGATATGAAGCCGTTCTTGGACTTTTCTCTCTCCTTTCTGCTTTGAATAGTATTGTTTAATAATGTGAATATCTTCTAAACGGTTTGAGATATCGATATGCGGTTTTCGCCATTCTTTTTTTCTTAAAATTTAGTATCGAAATCGGGTATCACATGACCACCTTCCTATTTGAAAAATAAAGTTGCATTTAATATGGCGGATCCAAGATGGCGGACCAGATTTTTGAAGTTATAGTAAAGTACCTAGTATTTTCAATTTTAGTAGGATCCCCAATCACACCCACCGTCAAATAGCCTTTGTGTATGAGATATTAAGCCGTTCTCGGACTTTTCACCCACCCTGTATATTCTAAAACACATTCTCTGTTTATTTCAGCCATGGATGGTACTGGGCCAACCTTTTGCTTGAGAAATAGTTCAAATCCATTCATTATTTCAACACGTTTAACTCATTTGACAAAGTTAAATTTATTTCTCTTTCTATCAACTGTCTCTTAATGATATAATTAATATTGATAATATCAATATCACCCAGGGAAGAGTGTTGACTATTTTATCTATGTTCCTTATAAAAATATAAGACATCTGAATCATTTGAATGATTAAAATTATAGTAAAAATTAACATGATGGAAATTATTAAGATTATTTATCAAAATTCCTGTATTCATTCACAGTTTTTAAAAATTCATTACCCAACACCAACTGGCTCAGAACTAGCATATTTTCATTTTGGATCGAACATAAATATTGAATCCTTCTCTCTTTAAATATACACAATAAATTTAATACTCATTGAATACTTTAAGATTGGACAATGAAGTATAAGATATTATATATCTATAAATAATATGGATAATAAGGTACATGGTGAAGCATGAATAATTTACACACTCATTTTTCAACGTAGCTAAAAATTAATATTTTCAGTTAGTAGCCTACCTTTTAGATATAAAAATTTACTAAATTCAAATAAAACGAGTGTTTGGTGTGTGGCACTAGTAGTATCTCTATTAATGATATTTATACTTACTCTACTTGTTTAGAGTAGGAACGTCACTGTCAATACACATATCGTTACCTCATGATGCTGCGTATGTATTTTCTGCCACAATTCAGATGACGCCGGACGCATCAACTGTATAACTTAGTTGCAACAATATGAGGCAACATGTCATACATTGCGAGCAGCTATGCAATTTCCAAGGAAGAACTTCCCTGGACGCTGCACGCCGCACGCCTCATTTCGTTGCATACAGGTAGTGATGTGAAGTGGTCTGTTCACGTGTTTACCGTATCTGTCACATTGTGACTATCTTTCATGATTTCTCATGAAGCATGTGAATACATAAATTAACCTCGTATACTCAGGTAATTAGTTGAAAATAACTCAAGAAACTCGAGCAGTAGCACGTGCCATGCATGTAAGCGTTTTTTCAAAAATTCTAGAAAAAATAGTGAAAGAACAGCTCATTTTCTATCTTAATAGGAATAGAATTCTATGTGACTGTCAGTATGGCTTCAGAAAAGATAAAAATATACCTGATGCTCTATTTGACATTTGCAAAGCCATAAATGAAGGAATGAATGAAAATCGACGAATGATGCTTCTATTCCTTGACCTAAAAAAAGCCTTCGATTCGGTTGATAGGAAAAAATTATTGAATAAATTAAACCTTATTGGAATACGAGGTACAGCGTTGGCATGGTTTAGAAGTTATCTGTCAAATCGCCTTCAGTTTGTTTCCTTGATGGATGTCAGGGGTGAAGATGTGGTGGTTGACTTTGGGGTGACTCAGGGAAGCACTTTGGGCCCAATCCTCTTTTTAATCTATATAAATAATATATCAAAAGTAAATATACATGGGAGGTTATTTTTGTTTGCAGATGATGCATTGATATTTTTGAAAGGGCCAAGCTGGGTTGAAGTTAAGGAAAATGCTCAAAATGACCTTTTTCACATAAAAACATGGCTTGGTCAGAATACATTGACAATGAACACCACGAAAACGAAATTTATGCCAATATCATTGAGACCAACGACCGATTACAATTTATCAAGTTTGAAAGTTCACTGCTGTGGGGATTTTCTCAGTGTTACATGTGGGTGTTCTTGTATTGAAATGGTCACTTCCTACAAGTATTTGGCCTTTTTTTCGACCATAGGATGAGGTGGTCTGATCACATTGAATACATAAAAAAAAGACTTAGAAAATATATATATATATATATACGCATTTAGAATGATGAGCGATGTACTGGATAAGAGAGAGATTAGAATGGCATACTTTGCATATGTCCAGTCCCTTTTGGAGTTTGGTATAGTTGCATGGGGTGGTGCTTGCAAGACGGTACTTCAGCCACTCTATATTGTCCAGAAAGCCATTTTGAAAGTAGCTCTAAAAAAATCCTCGTTTCTCAACTAACATTCTCTTTGAGGAGAGTGAGGTCATGACTGTAAGACAGCTCTTCATTAAAAACATTTTAATACATTTATTCTCCAACATGAACATTCTTGGGCCCATTACACATATGCATCAAACGCGGTATGCTGTTAACACTGGTATTACAGCTATACCCCTCCAGAGATCCCTTACACAAACAAATTCCTTCTATATTTCACATGTTCTGTACCGTAACTTGGCTCGTCACTTCCCACACCACATAGTATTTCAGGACGTCTCAAAATCCTTATTTAAATTGAAATTGAAGGAATTTTTAATACAGCTGGGAGTGGACAATTCAGAAAACATCATCACAACAAATTATACCTACCTTAATTGATAAATTCGCTGGTGGTGACAACCTGACTACTGTTCTTGGAATCTGTATGCATCATTACAATAATTAACCTTTTTATTATTTTTTGAGCTATCCAATAATCCTCTGTACGTAATAATAATATTAAATAGGATTCTGAATGCAGCAAAATTAGTGTTTCCTTTCTTTCTAACAAACTTATAATATGCAACTCTGGTTTGCGCACAGGCATTTTTTGCCCATGCAGACCATTTTCTAAAGATTTACTTGGCTTACTGTATTCATGAGGTTGATTTTATTCTTTGTTGTTGTTTTATATTGATAATGAGTACATAAGATTATTACTTTGTATGTAAAGTGCATTTTTTTGAAATAAATATCTTTTGTCTGCTTTAGAGGAATATGGACAACGAGTCTTACAATGAGTAAAGGTTTCTATGGACAAGAAAGGTCGCCATTTTGCATAATTTATGTTACGTCATGAATGTTATTATCAATGTTTTAATTTTTCCATCTTGAATCAAATGACACTTTCTAAGTAGCACACTGAAAATATAAATTTTGAGTTTCGTTTGAGAATAAAGTGTGTAGGCTAACTGTAATTTCAAATTATCCATACCTCAGTGCCCAACTCTGTACAAGGAGTAAGGAGTAAGCCTACTGCTGTTGAGATGAGAATAATGATGAGATGAGATGGGAAAATACAGTTCGTTGGGATGCTTAAAATACTAAGAGTAATTTTAAGAGTAGTTTCATGTCCTTAACTTCACTTGGTAAATACCCACTGTAATAAAATGAGTTGTAGACGGGTTCTGGGTAATCCCACCACTGTGACGTCATGCTCTGTCTATTGACAGCGTTCCACCAGAGCAGAATGGAAGACAGAGGATGAGAGGCCTGCTTTATGAGATCAACTGTTGCGTTCTGGTCTCGGTTACGCCTTCCGCAGCTTTCTGTAACTGGATTTAGTAGCTACAAAATTGTGTGTCAAGTATCAATACTATCGGAATGATGATCAATAGATTAATATCCATGTATTAATATATTACATACGGTATAGGACCTCAGATTTATAAATCCAGGTAAATAGAGTTATATGTATCTCAATATAACATTTATTGCACCGTATAGGACTAGGAAATAGTCAGTGTTGGGTAGTAGCGCACTATTGTAGCGCGTTACTTTTCAAAGTAGCAACTATTGTAGCTTCACTACATTTCAAGACTAATATATAACTAATATATAGCGTGAATCACGCTACCCAACACTGTGCATAGGTAGTTTAGGAAAATTATTAATTGAACTATAACACAGCCTACAACAGCCTATAATAAAAATTGGAAATTAATAATCAAACATTTTAAGGGTCTCATTTTCTTCGCCCTTCCTATTCTATTTTGTCTGTGAAATTTCATTTCAATGAAGACATGAAGATAGTAAAGTGAGTCAAAAATAGATTTTGTTATCAGCGTTCAGCCGGCCGTATCTTATCTTCCTTTCAACCCAAACTCCTTATTGTAATACGGGTAGTGTCCTGCTCTCTTTTTCAGTTAATTACAGGTAAAATCAAATCATATTATCTTGTTTTTGCAAGGATTGACTTGAAATCCTTGTTGTTTTCAATCGATCAAAGTCCAACCCTACTCTAGACTATAAACGGGGAAGAATTAAATCAACAGATCTCATTCTTTCAACTGCTGTGGCTGACGACAGACCGTACTACGACTTCGAACCCACAGTTGATCTTCATTTGCGATTCAGGTTGGTTTTAATTTTGGCTGTTCGAATAGGTGCCCGATTATTTTTGCTTTGCAAATAGTAGTTTATTTTTAACAGATTCATTAACCGATTGCTTACTGAATTGTTTAATTTGTTTATTAATTCCATTTCTTTTTTATTATTAACCACTTTCCTTCTCAACCGTTTGAATTTAGAGAGTTATTAGGTGAGATCAGTTGAATCAATTAGTCAATTTCATTTATATACATAATAATAATAATAATAATAATAATAATAATAATAATAATAATAATAATAATAATAATAATAATAATAATAATAATAATAATAATAATAATAATAATAATATATTTATTTAATAATTCGTCTCTCTCCTTTAAAGTATTAGATGTTTAGCCGATCGCTCTCGCATACGATTTTATAAAAGTTTATTTTGATTAACTGATTTTATATTTGATCCCCTAGACAATAATATAGGTACCCGTTCAATAAATATATCTCCTTCCTAAACCTTTTCCGTCTTTCCGAGTGGTTGCAATAAGCGAATAGCTGCAATAGCTCATCCCTAAATTTTCGAATCCTTTGACTGTTTCAGGTCCTTGAATCCTACTTGTAATGCAAATACTTGCCCCTCTGAGTTGTTCTGTTTGATACTAGGATTAACAGCACTTCCATCCTATCCTTCCGGACAGTTGTATCAATAGTCCTACCCATCCTCACCATGTGAGTGGTAGCGATCGACAAGCTGCTATAACTTGTCCAATCCCGTCGGAGCAGCTACGCTCCATTCGATCCATTCCAAACAGTTGTGTCATTCCGTCCTTTTGTGTGATCCTGATCAGATTAATCCCTAGAACTCAGACCCCCTGTCAGAGCAACGGTAGCGACGTAAAGGCAATTCTTTTTCATCCCAGTAAGAATAGTGTCTGATTTGCAAAACGGTTATCTGAAAGCTATATTCCTCTTAACGAATTTCTAACACTAGTTTTACAACTAACCAGTTAGAAGTGTAGTCGAGTGGTTGTGATCAAAGAGATGCAATAGCTCGCCCTTTATACATGTTACTAACAACAAGGTGTTAGTAACTAAAAAGAACTAAAAGGTGTTAAAGAAAAATAGTACTATTTGTATTTTATTTTTATTTTACTGCAAGTAGGGTAGCCTACACTCCATCTGCAAATACGTTGTAGGATATAGGTAGTGCAATCTAATGTGCATTTAGGCCTTTACTTTACGCAGGTCTTGGGCCTTTACGGGCTTCACTAGGTCCTGAACTATACACAGTTCAGGAAGAGGCAGTTTCCATTTTTTTAATATCTACTCCATCTGATGGAACAATATTCAGTTATTAATATCATCATCAATTATTAGTACAATTGTTGCCTTACGACGAATATGCTAATTTGAAAATGGTGCTCATTAGGATTTTTCAGGTATTCTTCTATCATTTGTGAAATAATGAGACGCATTACGCATACTATTTTATCAAAAGAGTACAGTTGAGAATATTTTATGTAGTTTTTTAATATTTTACTAGATCTAATTAATTGATTAGAAATGAGAAATACAGAAAGGAATGACTTGCAATGTTGAAAATGGAATTCAAAAAAATATACACTTTAGAGCTGAGAAATTGACGGTATAGTAAATGTGATTAATATGAAAAACTTACTGTTGAATCGTTGAATTTGATGACAAGGAATCTGCATTAACTTAATAAGCCATCTGTAATGATTCTCGTTCTGTATGACAACTGCCAATTTCAATGGTTTCGATTGCCCGGGATCAACTGCTACAATCGCTGTGAAAATAAAATTATCAGAAATCTTAATAGAATCTGAGTTGGTTAAAATACATATTGACTGTTAATGATATGAAAATACTGTTAATGACTGTTAATACTGAATGATAGACTGCTAATGTTCTGTTTAGGACTTCGCAATGAAAAATGAATCTTATCAAAATCCAAATCAATTAAAACAGGAGACACAAGACATAAATAGATTGAAAACACTTGAAAACTTACATTAGAAATGGGGGAAATTTTTGGAAACTGAGTTTCCTTCCACAACCGAGCAGACTGCAGTTTGAAATCAAACAAATATAATCTATATATATATATATATATATATATATATATATTATATATATATATATATATATATATATATATACAGGGTGTCCCAGATAAGGTGTAAACCCCGGCTACCATAGATTCTACATGCAATTTGAAACAAAAAATGTTCAGTAAAATTTTCTCCTATCGACCTTCGTTTTCGAGGTATATCGATTTTTCAATATTTTCAAGTAGGCGTACTTCCAGTCATTAAATCGTCAATATCTCAAGAACCATTGGTCTTAAGTGAATTTTGAGGACATCGTTGAAAAGAGGACAAAATTTCACATTGATTTGATGTATAAAACATGCCAAAGTCGATTATTGAGAAGTATTTTTTAGCGGTCAAAGTTGAAAAAGAGTGATTTTTGAAGTTTTTTTGAAAACTTCAGACACATTTTTCTCGACTCTTTTTCAACTTTGACCGCTAAAAAATACTTCTCTATAATCGACTTTGGAATGTTTTATACATCAAATCAATGTGAAATTTTGTCCTCTTTTCAACGATGCCCTCAAAATTCACTTAAGACCAATGGTTCTTGAGATATTGACGATTTAATGGCTGGAAGTACGCCTATACTTGAAAAATATTGAAAAATCGATATATCTCGAAAACGAAGGTCGATAGGAGAAAATTTTACTGAACATTTTTTGTTGCAAATTGCATGTAGAATCTATGGTAGGTTTACACCTTATCTGGGACACCCTATATATATATATATATATATATATATATATTATATATATATATATATAAACAGGATACACACGACACGGATAGAATAAAAACACTTAGAAACTTACATTTAAACGAGAAGGATATATATATATATATATATATATATATATATATATTAATCTATCAACTTAGGGAGGGTACATTAATCTATCCGTGTCGTGTGTATCCTGTTTATATATATATAGCACATAACAGAAGACACTTTAAAGTTTGTAGTTCCCTTCCTCAACCGAGCAGACTGCAGTTTGAAATCCAATGGTCGTGTGACCACAGAGTAAGCACGGAGACTCAATTGTAGCAGCAGAGACCACAGATTACGCGGTGCAGACGGATGGAGAGAAAAAGGGTACAGATTCAGGGGACATTATGGGGTATTCAGGGGGCGGTTACAAACAGGATATTCAAGAGTTGAGTGAGTTATGAATAAGGAAAGGTGTAGCTTATGAATTGATAGAAAAGAGGAGATTTAAAATTAGAAATCAAAAAAGAATTAGACTAAAATTGGAGAAAGGAATTGTAGAATTGAATTTGAATGAAATTTATTTTTCATTTTTATTGAACATTAAATATATATATATATATATTTTATAGCTGTGTAATTTATTATGATATGATGAAATTTATTTCAATTCAATTAAACAGTTGGTAGCTATGGTACTATTGCTGTCTGTTGAGACCAGGACTGGAAGCAGCTCCACGCACCCAAATAAAAGCCAATTCTTTCGTTTGACATCTATGGAGGGGGCTGTGGGAGGGAGGGTGGTAAGGACTTTGACTTTGAACCATTGGTCAAAGTTCCTGTTGTGCTCAGAGCCATGGGTAGGGAAGTATTATTTTTAAAGGAAGCCCTGTGATTGTTGATCCGGAGGTTTAGGGCAGTGGTGGTTTCACCTATGTAGAAGGCAGGACAGAAGTTGCGGAAAGGAGGTAGATGAAATTTTTGGAGATGCAATTACTGGATTGATGGATTTGGTGGGTGTAGTTGGTGATAGGACTGGTAAAGGAGATGGAAGAATCAGTGATAGGACAGGTTTTACAACGGGGGCGTTTGCAAGGTAGGGTACCAGGTGTAGTTGGGATTTCATCAGAGGTGAGTGATTTGTTTTTACTGAGAATTTTCTTGAGGTTGGGAGGTTGCTTATAAATGAGGGTGGGTGGTTGCTGGAAAAGGTGTTTGGTAGAGGGATTGGAGGAGATGACATGGAACAGATCTTTAAGGACAGGTTTGAGGTTTTCAATTCCAGGGAAGTAGGTGGTACAGATCTTTGGAGTTTGACACTGAAGACACTGTAAAGTTTGTAATATGAATTAAAACAGGAGACATAAGAAATAAATAGATTGAAAACACTTGAAAACTTACATTAGAAATGGGGGGAATTTTTCGGGAACTCATTTCCCCTTTCCCCATTTCTAATGTAAGTTTTTAAGTGTTTTCAATCTATGTCTCATGTCCCCTGATTTAATTTATATTACAAACTTTAAAGTGTCTTCTGTTATGTGCTATATATATATATATATATATATATATATATATATATATATATATATAATATATATATATATATATAATATATAGGAGACACAAGACATAAATAGATTGAAAACACTTGAAAACTTACATTTAAACAAGAATTTTCGGGAGCTGGGAACTGAGTTCCCTTCCTCAACCGAGCAGACTGCAGTTTGAAATCCAACGGTTGTGTGACCACAGAGTACGCACGGAGAGTCAATTGTAGCAGCAGAGACCACAGATTACTTGAAGATCTGTTCCATGTCGTCTCCTCCAATCCCTCTACCAGACACCTTTTCCAGCAACCACCCACCCTCATTTATAAGCAGCCTCTCAACCTCAAGAAAATTCTCAGTAAAAACAAATCACTCACCTCTGATGAAATCCCAACTCCACCTGGTACCCTACCTTGCAAACGCCCCCACTGTAAAACCTGTCCTATCACTGATTCTTCCATCTCCTTTACCAATCCTATCACCAACTACACCCACCAAATCCATCAATCCAGTAATTGCATCTCCAAAAATTGCATCGACCTCCTTTCTTGCAACTTTTGTCCTGCCTTCTACATGGGTGAAACCACCACTGCCCTAAACCTCCGGATCAACAATCACAGGGCTTCCTTTAAAAATAATACCTCCCTACCCATGGCTCTGAGCACAACAAGAACTTTGACCAATGGTTCAAAGTCAAAGTCCTTACCACCCTCCCTCCCACAGCCCCCTCCATAGATGTCAAGACGAAAGAATTGGCTTTTATTTGGGTGCGTGGAGCTGCTTCCAGTCCTGGTCTCAACAGACAGCAATAGTACCATAGCTACCAACTGTTCAATTAAATTGAAATAAATTTCATTCAAGTTCAATTCTACAATTCCTTTCTCCAATTTTAGTCTAATTCTTTTTTGATTTCTAATTTTAAATCTTCTCTTTTCTATCAATTCATAAGCTACACCTTTCCTTATTCATAACCCACTCAAATCTTAAATATCCCGTTTGTAACCGCCCCCTAAATACCCCATAATGTCCCCTGAATCTGTACCCTTTTTCTCTCCATCCGTCTACACCGCGTAATCTGTTTCAAATTTAGATGCTTCAAAACAAATTTATTGCCTGGATAACGTAAACAAAATAACTTTATGTCAGTTTTCTTCTAATAATAGATGAAACAGTTCCAGGGGTGCCCAGCCCCCCCAAGGGCAATGGCGCATGCCCCCCCCCAATCCAAGTGTAATGCCCCCCCCCCAAAGTACCCCAATTCCCAACCCTTCAGTTTTTAACATTAGTCAGTGTATGACAATAAAATTCACATCTTAAGGTGCGTACAGATATACGCGCCGCGAACATGAGCAATTCACTTTAATCAGCTGATGCCAAGCTTTTTATATCTGTATTTTACCGTTTCTGTAAAAATACAGATATAATCAGCTGATTAAAAGTGAATTGCTCATGTTCGCGGCGCGTATATCTGTACGCACCTCTACATTCTAATCTTCCAAAGGACATTATTTACCTTTGGTCTTGTGAGGACTTCTTTCTGTTTTCATAATATTGTAAAAATATATACCATCGTTTCTTATCTCTTTTAAAATAGAAATAAAGTATCTTTTTGATATTATTTTTGAGACTAGCAGTGCACCCGTTCTTGTTCGGGAGGACTAGAAAGAACTACATTACATCAGGAAAAACTACATGACACATATTTTAATAGGATATTAAAATATAAGTAAGGGAGGCTTTGCTTTTTAAATGTTAAGGTTACTTATAAAAAGTTGAATAATAATATCATTGATAATTCTTTATTTCAAAAGAATATTGCATAGTAATTTTGGTAAACATTCATACAAATTTGGAACGATTTTATTCATACAATATAATATAATGTCGGCAAGTTTAGGTATTCTAAATCCTATACTATTAAACGAGCAATTTCTGTTTAGATGTTTAAATTTCAAGATGTTTATATGTTTGTATTTCACCGGATCTCAAAAACGGCTCTAACGATTCTCACGAAATTCATAACATAGTAGGTTTATAATATAAAAATTCGATTGCACTAGGTCTCATCTCTGGGGAAACTCGCTGAAGGATATTAAAAGAATTTATTCATCCTTGGAAAAACAGCTGATAATTTCGTCGTCTGTTGATGATGGAAGTGAGTGAGCGAGTGCATGTGTGTGGGACTGAGACAAAATTATGACTCAGCTGTTGAACTTTTGTACCTAATTCAATCAGGTACTTAGTGGCAGTAGTACAAAAGCCGGTTAAATTTTAATCCTGATTAATTCCAGTAGAACCAATCAGATAAGCTATCTTTTTGAGATGGCCTTCTGTGATTTGGTTCACGTGACATTAATCAGGATTAAAATTTAACATGCTTTTGTGAGAGAAATTTTTGCATTCCTCTGCGAATTAATCTCAATCCACTGTGATTAGATAGAACCTTTCTGTATGAACTATGAATATTTATTATAATTTCTTCTTTCGTAATAATTTGTATATGCTTTTGTAGGTACTCCAGAGCGGAGCTCGGTGCCCCGATATTTATCATAAATTGGAATAGGTTGTCACTGATGTTGTGTTGTTGGTAGTATTCACTTTTCAACATTACAGAAGTAAATAACACAAGTCGAACAAAATGTATCTTTAAATGGTTTGGTTTTTGGAATAAGGATATCATCTGAACAAGTACATTTTATAAATTCTATCTATTAATATCAAATATCGGGGCACCGAGCTTTGCTCGTTATTTATTCATTGATAAACAGAACTCAATTCTTTAAAATGATTGGGGAAGGATTAACAGGCACAGCCCAAAACTGTTTCTTCCCCGAATTTTGATTTATTCACTATAAAATTTATAGTTGGAATATTTAATATTCCAAAAAGTAGGTTATGTTTCATACACTTGAATTCAAGTGAAATTTTCAGTCCAAATATTCGAAAACATAAAAGTTCTAATTTAGATTGTTT
This sequence comes from Nilaparvata lugens, assembly GCF_014356525.2. NCBI lineage: Eukaryota > Metazoa > Arthropoda > Insecta > Hemiptera > Delphacidae > Nilaparvata > Nilaparvata lugens. The sequence goes on from NC_052507.1 coordinate 30,334,744, forward strand.
ACATACCAAATTGAATAACAAAATAACACTCACTAATCCCTTGGAACTGTAAAATAATGATTAACTTTAAATATTATGATATATACCATCTCATGTCAACAAATCAGATTACTGTATTTTGATCGAGTCAATTAAAATTTCTAGATTTCTCGAGAGATACGGTAAGCTAATTGATTACACAGCTGATCTCCCACACAGGCACATGCATTTTCTGTTATCGACAGACGACGAAATCATCATCTGTTTTTCCGAGGATGAATTATCCTTTTCATGTCCTTCAGGGAGTTTTCTCAGGGATGAGACCTAATGCAATCGAATTTTGATATCATAAACCTACTATATTCTGAATTTCGTGAAAATCGTTAGAGCCGTTTCCGAGATCCGTTGAACATAAATAACCAGATAACCAGATAGCCAGATAACCAGATATAAAAAAAGAAAAATATAAACAGATATACATAAATTGCTCGCTTAATATAATAGGATAACAACTTATAGTCCAGTCAAATGGTCGTTTTTCAGGAAACAGCCCCGAAAAAATTTCGATGGTTCTATATATATTTTGGGGCGCTGAATTCTAATCTGAAATTTGCTGACACGCCAGAGGGCGACTTCACCCCCAAAATTTTGGATTTTTTTTAAGTTTTCCATCTAATCTCGAGAACCTTGAATTTTTCGAGAAAAAGCATTCTCTATAATTATAATATTAAAGATAATAAAATTTTCAATGAATTGAGTGGTCGCGCAGGACTACTCTTTGGATTTTATATCTGAAGTGTTCCACAAGATACGCAACTTTGAATGTGCGAGAAATTTGTGATATTCCCCCCATTTTCACAGTCTCGCATATGCAACGTTGCGTATCTTGTGGAGCACTTCAGATAAAAAATCCAAAAAGTGGTCGAGGTTGTGATGAATTTTCTCCTCTTTTCACTCCCATGAAATATAGCCTACTTCTGTTTTCAATACCGTTCAAAAGTTACAGCCAATTGAATAATGATCTTTATTTTCTCATTTTTCTTGCGATTTTACTGTTATTAAAGAGTCTCTAAAATGAGTACAATACATGATAGAAACTTGCGATTGGTCTTAAATGAGAGAAAATTTCATGCTCTATAAGCTGAGTTGCCTTAAATTGAACTTGCATTACTGTTTATATCGAAAAACTGTCGAGGTTGTGAAAATGAGAAAAATATCGCATATTTCTTGATTTTTTGAAACATACGTATCTTACTTCACGATTATATTTTTACAAAAATCATTCACCTCAAAAGAGGAGATTCTTTTCTTCAAATCAAGGCCAAGTATCAATTTGAGTTACCGAGACACACAGTTTTGAATATAGAAATCGGTCATTCTTCTATGCATTGAAATATGGGCTAAAATACACTAAAGGAGGAATTTCTTTTTTTTAAACAAATTTTAGTGAGATGATACATGATTTTCAACCGCCTTGACGAGCTGTAGTACGAGGAGATGTGATCATTCAGTCAAAAGTTATAAGTGATTAAAGTTTTGATCCTGGACGTATCCTTATGTGTGCCCCCCACTAGGAAATACTGAAATCTAAGGAGTGATTCTCATAGAACATAACTCTCATAAGGATATTTCAGCCGAAATATGTTTATTTTTGTTAGGAAGGCCATGAAAAGGTATTATGAGAATTTGAATTTTGGCTGTAGGACATGATTTTCTATTTTTGGGTGTATTCCTCCTCCCACCACTACTAAATTCAAAAACAGGTACCTAGGTACCTAAGGAATTCTGTTCAGAATTAATATATTGTTAATTCACGTGATGTGTGGCTTTCTATCATTACTAGAAAAAGATCCTAGTTGTAGGGTAGAAGTGGTAGGTTTGCATAATTTTGAAAACCCCTTAAAAATACCCCTTTTTTGAAAACTCTTAGCTCCGGAATCAAAACTCGTAGAGTCCTGCGCCACCACTCAATTTATTGGAAATTTTATTATCTTCAATATTTTAGAGAATGCTTTTTCTCGAAAAGTTAAAGGTTCTCAAGATTAAATGGAAAACTTGAAAAGAATCCGAAATTTTGGGGTTTTTTGGGAGTTTTGGGGGTGAAGCCGCCCTCTGGCATATCAGCAAATTTCAGATTAGAATTCAGCGCCCCAAAATACATATAGAACGTCGCGAAAAGTTATTTCGGGCTGTTTCCTGAAAAACGACCATTTGACTGGACTACTATACAAAACAGAAAAAAGTAATGAAGTATTACAATAATTACTTGATTACTGTGTGGTAAATGGAGTGTGAATTTAAAAGATTGAAATTGGTTTCATTTGATATTTTTCACTAATTTTTGACAAGAGAAGTTTTTTCTTCTGTAAAATTCACTAGAGTTTGCGATGTTTTTCATAATTGCATTCCCATTTCAGACACATTAATATCATCATGAAACGCCTTCGAAATTAAAATAATTATTAGATTAAAATGTACATTACAATTCAACTTATCATTGTGCTTTTAAGAAAATTAGGTTGCAACAGCAAGGAAACTCAAACACAGGACCATTAAAAATTTAAATTAAGCAAAGGTAATCAGAATAATAGTGGATGATGAAGTTGTAATTTATTTTTGTCAAAGATTTTCCTTCAAATTCATAAGCTTAAAATTACTAAAATTCCTGCATACAAAATATTATCAATTGTGCTATTGAGTTACACTTAGCAAAATATAACATTGTAAAGGTGGGAAAAATTAACTACATTAGGATAACCATGGTTCAAAATGTTGTCATAAAATATAAAAAAAATCATGCCCCCCCAGAAATGTTGATGGCGCAAATTTCGCCATGCCCCCCCCCCCCTTGTGGGCACCCCTGAACAGTTCAGTACAATGAATATTTCTAGATAATATTCATAATTTATTGTGGAGAATACGGTCCCACAATATATGTCAAATATAATTGATAATGGTATCCTGCCATATAAAATGATGCCATATATGATGCCTGTCATATGATAAATGGATGAATAACCAAACAATTATGGGATTCAAGATGAATGAGATGTAGAAGTGAAGTGAAATGAATAGAATTGAATTTCTAAATTGAATATGAACTTCCCAAAAATGAATGTTTGCAGTTTATTTCAATAAATAATTAGTTTATTAGTGTTACTTGTGTATCCAGAGAGGGGTCCACACTGGCCAGTAGTCGGCCCATCCACCGAGTTCATTATGAAAATCTGATCGATGTCACAGTAGCCACCAGACTTTCTAGCTAGATTCACCTTCTCGAAATCGATTCTGAAATGTAATGATTCAATTATTCGCACAAAAATCAACAATTAAGAGAATTGTAATTAGTTTACTAGAATATTACAATAATAATAATAAAATCTGGAACATTTATTAGAGTTATTATAGATTTTTATTACTCTATATTTTAAATGGTATCTTAATTCTTCACATGGTCTGAGCGAGAAAAATGAAATGCGTAAAATAAGAGTAGAAAACGTATTTTTATGAATCGAAATTATAATATTATGTATTAGTTACATGCTGTGTATATTATACTAGCCAGCAGGCTCGCATCGCTTGCCGTCTGGACTCCGGCTGGAGCATCCAGAAATAGGAATTTTTCATTTGAGTTTTCTTCCCTCCGTCAAAAATTCAAAAGAGACTTTCTGGCTCGAATCAATCACCATCAGTTCTCTTCGAATTATGTAGTTTAGGGTTGCAAAAATCTTTATTTTATCAGAATTAATAAATTTTGATAAATTAATTCATTAATTATGTAGTTTAGGGTTGCAAAAATTAATTCATTAATGAATATTCAGTTATTTCTCGATTAGAGACTTGGTTAGGATATTATGAGAATTATTGTATTTCAGTCTAATAGTTATTTGAATTTTTAAACAGGAATGATATGGAAAATTTGACAAACATCCGTATGAAATCCCTATCAAGTATGAAATTTGCTTGAGAAATGTAGAAAAATATTTTGAAAACTCAATGGAAAACTTGAGAGAAGAAACCCTCTAAAAAAACGCTGTAAAAGCGCCTATATTGGGGATATCTTTGGCGTAATTATTTTGAAATTCTTTCAGGACAAAATTATAGACCCTAGCTGAACTTCTGCACCAAGTATAAACATTTTCTCTCAATTGATTGTTAAAAAATAATGTGAGAAAACGCTAGGGAACGCAAGGAAAACGCAGTAAAACCGCGCATCTTGGGCGTAATTCTGAAGTCCTCTGAAGACAAATTTTCTAGATCCTTACTGAAATTCTGTACCAAATCTGAACACGATCTGTCAAATAGTTCTTGAGAACGCGTAGAAAACGCAGGAGAACGCTCAAAAACTGCGGAACTTGGACGTTATTCAATACAAAATTTTTATACCTCAGCTGAGCCTGTGTACCAAATTTAAACATTTTCTCTCAATATGCAAAATATGAGAAAAGGCAGAAAAAACTATAGGAAACATGGGATAAACGCACTAAAACCACCTTTATTGGGCGTATCTTTGGCGTAATTCTGAGTCCTGAATTGAGAATAAATGTCTAGACCCTTGCTGAACTTCTGTACGAAATTTGAACTTGATTTGTCAATTGGTTCTTGAGAAGGTATAGAAAACGCAGCAAAAACGCTCAAACCCCGCTGATCTTGGGCGGAACTTGGGCCTCTGAGCTTTAGGCGAAACTTAACTTCCAATACAACATTTTCATATCTTAGCTGAGCCTGTGTACCAAGTTTGAACATTTTTTGCCAATTAGTTCGTGAAAAAGCTGAGAAAACGCAGATTTTGTGAGTATCATCGGATTTTTTTTCAAATCCGTTCTAAGTGCACCTCTAGATCGCCAACTGAACATACATGCCAAATTTGAACGAATTTGGTTCCGTAGATTTTTAGTTCTGTTGGTTAATTATGAATGAATGAGTGAGTGAATGAATCAGTGCCATTTGGCTTTTATATATATAGATATTGAAATAAATGAATATTATTTACTATGTCAGAAAGTTGTCCTAGAAATAGTTTTGAGTATTTTTCATACGGATTACGCCATACTCTTGATCTAAAGCTGTGTACAAACTTACGCGCTGCACAACAAACGCACGTTTCTCAATCAAGGATTGTGCGCAAACCAGAATTGCGATCATGTCTCGTACTTCCTATCATTTATAAATCTATTATTATTGCAAGTAATATAATTCTTAGATAGGAAGATGAGCTCAAGTAGAACACCGAAGGTTATTAATAGAAATGTACACATAGCGGGAGTACTTACGCATTCCCAAAACCAAAATTCAAAAACGCCAAAACCAAAAACCCCAGTTCCTCAAACTACTTTAGCCGAAAAAGTTGCTCAACTACAAAGTAGCCACACTAATTTAAAAAACCAATTAGAAGTAACTCTAAAAACGTCTGAGGAAGAAAGGTTAGGGATGGTAGAAGAAATTAAATCTTTGGAACTGATTATAAAATTACAAGATGAAGACCATAAAAAAGAAATACTAAATCTAAAAAATCAATGTAGTCTAATGTCGGAGGAAATAAAGAAACTAAAATCTAATTTGATAATACTAAATGTATGATAGAACCTCCGTCCAAATGCAGAAAAATAGAATCTAACCTAAATGATGGGAAATGCTCTGAAAATGGTCGAAATAAAACGTACAGTGAGGTTTTGAAGACAGCAACCAAAAATATAGCTGAGGGAAATAAAGATAGGAAAGGGAGAGTTCTGCTACTGATGTCCAGTCATGGACGTGATTGCAGTGATCTCCTTGATAAAAGATTGAAAAATAAATTTGATGTCCAATGTTTTTTCAAGCCAAGTGCATCAATTAATGCAGTTGTAGAGTCAGCTAGGGAACAAACTAAAGACTTTGATGAAAATGACTATCTAATTGTACTGGGTGGCTCAAATAATATAAATGAACCTAACTTGAATCATCTTCCTAAGTAACAGAAAAAATCAAGGAAATTGTGCCACTCAGCAAAAAAACAAACTTAATAAGTACTATTCCTAATAGGTTTGATAGGCCAGAATTAAATGAAGCAATCAATTCGACAAACAAATCAATCCATAATACAATCAACAGCCTAAAAAATAAGAATTCTAAACAACTGGGGATTTGTTTTCTAAATGAAAGGCTGAAAAGACATAACTTCACTAATCATGGGTTGCATCTAAATCGATCTGGCAAAGTAATCTTTTGTAATAGATTGGCAGAGCTGATTGAAAGCCGTTTGCAATCCTCTGGTTTAAAAACAGTCAAAAAAACAAATAACGATTTTTTAGTAAATTGGCTCAAAACAGGGAAAGGGAAATAGCTACAAATGCTAGAGATAGAGTAGCACAAGATGGTAAGGTTTTTAGTATTTATCATCAAAATATTCAGTATCTTCGCAACAAAATTGACAGATTAGAAGTATTTCTTAAACAGGAGGATCCTGACATTGTTATTTTCACAGAGCATGGCTTAAAAATAAAGGAAATAAATCAAGTTAGGATTCCAGGCTATTCACTGAGATCAGAATTTTGTAGAATAGCTCATAGAAGTGGTGGTGTATGTATATTCACTAGCAATGCTAAACATACCCAAACTTATGAACTGGATTTTGTTAAGAGATTTTCTGTTGAGATGGATTTAGAGGTGACGGGACTAAGGTTAAAAATTGATGATCGATTTGAGGTAGCAGTGTTAGGTATCTATAGGTCACCAAATGGAGACTGGCAAAAATTTTGTGAGCTGCTCCATACACTTTTGGAAATTACAACCGCTCGTTTCACAAATGTTATAGTAGTAGGAGATTTCAATACCGATTTTGCCAGGCAGGATAAAATGACAGAGGATATTAGAGATATTATTAATATGAATAATTTAGAAATTAAGGTCCACGAATATACAAGAGTAACTCGAACTTCACAGACAATTATTGATAATATCCTCACAAATATAGAAGGTTGTAATGTCAGGTTAGGTAGCTCAGATCTATCAGATCATAACTATCAAATTTTAGATGTTAAGTTGCAGGGCCAGAATCCAAGCAGAAAAAAAACTTTTGTGAAAGAAATTCAGCAATATGAGCTAGGAAATATAAATTGTTTGAAGCAGGAACTGCTTCAAGAAAATTGGAGTAGTGTTTATAACAGTTGTAACCTAAATTACAAATATAAGCAATTCATTGATACTCTAAGATTTCACATTAGTGTATGCTGTCCAATAAAAAAAGTCAAAGTAAAAAGTAAATTAAACAAAGTAGATGAATGGATAACTGAAGATATTCTTACTCAAAGAAATATTGTTAGGGAAGCTTATGAGGAATTTAAATTAGTGAGGGATGTTCCGAGTGAAGTCAAATACAAATGTCTAAAGAAAAACTATGCAAAAGAAGTGAGGAAAGCTAAGTGTAAGAAAACAGCTGAAATATTAACAACTAGTACCAATTTTAACTCTGCTGTTTGGGAGGTAATTAATAGAAATAGGAGAGCAGCTCAAAAAGATACAGTTACTAATGTCCCTAGGATAATCGATGAACATGGAAATTATATGGATGATAGTATAGACATTTGTAACTTTTTCAATAAGTATTATCAACAGGTTGCATATAATCTCCAAAAGTCACTGAACACTAATACTTATAATACAACTACATTAAATGCTGAGCCAATTGAAAAGGTATTTAAATTTCATCCATTATCAAGAGATGAGTTGTCAAGAATAATAAAAAATTTGAATAACAAAAAAACAGTAGGATTGGATGGGGTCTCAAGCAAAATTTTAAAAGAATGTGAAAATGAATTACTGGACCCTTTATTGCATCTCCTTAATACTTCACTAGAGCAGGGTATTTTCCCTGATGATCTGAAACAAGGAAAAATTTTGCCAATTTTCAAGAGCGGTGATTCTGAAAGAGTTGAAAATTATAGACCCATTAGTATTCTAAATGTAATAAGTAAAATTTTTGAAAGAGTAGTTTTAAATAGGCTATTGATGCACCTGGAAGAAATTAATTTCATATGTGATGAACAGCATGGGTTCCAGAAAGGGAAATCTACTAAGACTGCAATAGTATCCCTTGTTGAAAGACTAATAGATATAATAGATTCAGGTGAGAAGGCAGCCGCAATATTTCTTGATTTATCCAAAGCTTTTGATTGTGTGAACCATAGAATATTATTGGAAATACTAAAAACTGTAGGTGTGAATGGTATAGAACTAAAATGGTTTGAATCATATCTCATAGGTAGAAACCAGTGTGTTGAGCTTACCAAGGTGGATGGGAATGAAATAGTAAAAATTAAATCTCAAAAACTGGAGGTCCAGGCTGGAGTACCTCATGGCTCAATTCTGGGCCCCTTCCTGTTTCTGTTGTATGTGAACCAATTACCAAAAGAGTTAAAAGATCACAGAGCTCTGTTGTTTGCTGATGACACATCGCTTATCTTTAACAATTATTTATTAGATAGTCTAGAAATAAATGCTTTTACTGGAGTACAGTCAATTGTCCAATTCTTGAAGCAAAGGCAATTAACAATAAATAGTAAGAAATGTCAATTCCTACAATTCAAAAGTAAATATAATTCAGTAGAGGATAGAGAAATAAATGTGTTTGTAGAGGAAAATGAATTAGACCAAGAAGAGAAAGTAGCATTCTTGGGAATTTTATTGGACAGGAAATTAACATGGCATCCTTACATTGAGAGGATATGTAATAAGATATCATCTGGGGTATTTGTCCTGCGGCAGCTTGCTAGGCTGAATGATAAAAAACTACTGTTAACTGCTTACCATGGACTTATACTATCTCATATTAGGTATGCTATTTTAGTATGGGGTAATTCATCTCAACAAAATATGGACAGGGTGTTTAAGATTCAAAAGAAGGCACTCAGATGTATAGAGAAAGTGAATAGGTTAGACTCTTGTAGGCCTTTATTTAAAAAGCTTGGTCTATTAACTGTGCCATCTTTGTATGTATATGAAGTTGTAATGCATGTGAAAACGAGTGGTGTGATCCAGAATTCAGATGTTCATGAGTATAATACGCGAAACAGAGCAGATTATCATATAATGGGTCACAATAGTAGGTTATTTGAACAAAAACCAGATTATATTGGTAGGAAATTTTATAACAAGCTACCTCAAATCTTGAAAAGTAATGATGATTTGAAGATTTTCAAAAAACAAATTAAAAAATATTTAGTTGATAGAGCTTTTTATAGTGTACAAGAATTCCTTTCAAACCTAAACTAGGTTAAACTAATTAGTGTTAGAATTATTATGTAATAACATGACTTGTCTTATACTCCATGACTGGAGTCTTTAGGACGTAATCTTAAAAAAAAAAAAAAAAAACTTTTCGCGTTACGTTTGTGTTCTGCGCAGCGCGAAAGTCTGTACGCAGCTTTATAGATAAGTAAAGAATTCCTTATAAAACAGCTACTATGTAAATACTCCAGTCGAAATATCTCAAAATATAATAGACACTACAAATATTAACAACTATGAAAGATTTTTAAAAGATTCAGCTCCAAACCGTAGTGACTCTGAACCAGTAGAATTGAATAAATTTAAATTGATTGACCGTAAAGAAGTTTTTAAGTTAATAAGATCTCTATCAAACAAAAAATCATGCGACACATTTGGAATCTCTAACAGTTTGGTGAAACAAACAGCCTTAACAATTCTCAATCCTTTAACTTATATTTTCAATGAATCTCTGATCAGAGGAATTATACCGTCAAAACTTAAATTAGGTAAGGTGATTCCTCTATACAAAAAGGGTGACCAAAAAGATCCCGCAAATTTCAGACCTATTAGTAATCCACCCGTATTTACAAAACTTTTAGAATATGCCGTTTTAGACAGACTGAGGACCCACTTACAAGAAACAGGTTTTTTAACAAAACAACAGTTCGGTTTTAGGCCAGGACTCTCAACATCCGACGCACTTTTCCACTACATAGATGGGGTGCTTTCGGCGGTAGACGAGGGTTATAAAGCATGCGGTCTTATCGCCGATTTATCAAAGGCGTTCGACCTAGTTAACATAGAGATATTGTTGAATAAGTTGCAATATTATAGATTAAGTGGGTCCGTGCTGAGCTGGTTTCATTCTTATTTCCAAGATAGATTTCAGAGAGTCGAGCTGGAGGGTCTCCATCAAGTTTATTATTCTCAATGGCTAAAAACAGGATCCGGCGTTCCTCAAGGGTCTGTGTTGGGCCGGTCCTGTTTATCCTCTACATCAATGACTTGCCCGCTCATCTCGCTCCTTTCGAATGTATAATGTACGCCGATGATATAAGTGTCATGGTGAAAAGCAAAACCAACAGAACATGAAGACCGATTGTGAGCTTGCTCTTGAAAAACTAGACACTTGGCTTAGAGCAAACATGTTATCTTTAAACTATAGAAAAACAAAAGAAATTAGCTTCAGGTCAGCCGAGAGAGCACCTTTAAGAATAAAAAACCAAGAAATTGAATGTGTTGAAAATATCAAGGTGTTGGGTGTAGTTATCGATCTGACTGTCCTGGAGGCCTCACATAGACCATCTGCGAAAGAAACTAAACTCTGCTGTTTTTGTGATTCGGAGCGTAAAACCTTTGTTAAATATTAAGAATTTGAAAAGCGTCTACTATGCACTGTTTCATTCCCTTCTGTCATACGGAGTCGCGTTTTGGGGAAACTCAACAGAATCAATTCAAATATTCCGAGTCCAAAAATGGGCCATTAGAGTTATGGTAGGTGAGACAGTGAGAACAAGCTACCGACCTTACTTCAAAGAGCTTGAAATCCTTCCTCTCCCCAGCCTTTTCATTCTTGAATGTATTTGCTTGATAAAGAAAAATGAGAACGATTTGAATAGAGGATCTATGGTTCATTTCTATGAAACAAGGAGACGTCATCATCTTAGAGATGAACATCATCGAACAACCCTTTTTGCTAGAGGTGCTAAGAGTTTAGGTATCAACCTTTTTAATGCATTGCCTGACCATCTTAAAAATCTGGAATTTGGAAAATTTAGAAATGAGTTGAAGAAGGAGCTACTTAAATTTTGTTTTTATTCCGTAAACGAGTTTAATGAGTATTTCTCCTGCAATTGAGTAACTCTTTTACGAACTATATTGACATTAGAATTCAAATTGACAAATCCTTAATACCCCTTTAAAAGGAGGTCATGGGGAAGCTTAAAAAATATCAAATATCAAATATCAAATATCAAAGAAAGCAGTTTTGGCTGCTGATGCTATTGTTAGTTTTCCATGAATTAAACAACATGAGTAAAAGATTCTGAATATTTCAGAATCAATTGTAATCAGTCGTTCGAGGCGAGCGGACGTCGATATCACAGCAGAACTCAGATAACGAAATTTTCTTGTTTCATCATCCTAACCTTCAAGTTTAAAACTTTAATTTAAATTATTATTCATTAATTGTGATGGCACAGTGTTATTATTGCAAGAGTTCTCTGCCAGCATCAGGTGACGTCGTTACTTGTTTTGGGTGTAATAATAAATTTCATTTTGGGTGCAGTCTCAAAGAATCTACATATCTACATGTCGGAGGACGAGCGAAAGAAATGGCGTTGTTTCCATGTGTGTAAAAACTCGAAAGGGGCAACAGGGATCGCATCTCCAGGTAATGAAACCCCTAGAGATAATATTAATGATCCAGAAATTCGTACAATACTCCATTCTTTGAACACTAAATTAGCAAGTATTGAAACGACTGTTAATTCTGTACAGGCGAGTCAGGTGTTCATCTCCTCTAAATATTATGAACTTCTCATCATAGATGAAAGTGCTACGTACCGAAAATAAAAACTTGACTAGTGAGATTGCCAAACTGAACAAACGAATTAGCGCTAAGGATATTATCATTAACGATCTTAGTATGCAGATTGATGATCTTGAACAATACGGTAGAAAAAATAACTTGGAAATTCACTGTCTTGATGCAACTCATAGGTCTCCGCTCGAGGATTTGAAACACATAGCTGAGAAAAGACTTGAACTTTAGAGAAAGTGATGAGTGCTACTCATAGACTACCAGTCCGAAAATCCACCGCAAATTCATCAGAAAATGCTCCTGTGTTGATTGTGCAGTTTGTTTCGAAATTGGTTCGTGCTGAATGGCTTACTAAAGGCCGTGCAGCAAAACTAACTAACAAAATTCTAGGAGACCCGTCAGATAAATCAGTATTCTTTAATGAAAATCTCACAGCTTTTAATAAAAGATTGTTCGTGCAAACTAGGAATAATGCAAGATCTCTTGGTTATAAGTTTGTATGGACCTCTCAGGGTAGAATTATTGTAAGAAAGGAACCTCAGGCACAAGTAATTCGTATTAAATGCGAATCAGACCTTGACAAAATTATTTAAAGATATTTGTACTCGTAGTGCTTTGTAGTTACATAATTTGTTTTCTTATTCCTGTTATCTGCTATTTCAAATCTCTTTTCATATAATGTGTATTATCACCCTATTCTCTGTAATGCATGAACATATTATCCCAGGTAAACTCAAAATTATAATTACAATCCCCTCTTAATTAGTCAACAACTACAATCATGATTGACAATGATTTTCAAATTGAGGAGATGGTTTTGCCATGCAAAACGTTGCAATTAGTTATCCGTTCAAAATTATTTACCTTAATATTAGATCATTGCGACAGAATTTTGACGAATTTACTGTAGCTATCTATAATGCGAATATCGATATTATTTTGTTATCAGAAATCAATATCGATCCTGACCTAAGTAGCCTTTTTCAAATAAATGGTTATAAAGCTGTATACAAGTGTGCTCCAAGCAGATTTTATCATGGCCTTGTTGCTTTTATAAAAAAAAAATATTAATTTCAAGGAAGTATCTGTCAATTTCAGTTCAGAAAATCTAGAATATATTATGCTGAATTTCAATGTTAATAACCTGACTCTTAATATAATAAGTTTGTATAGACCACACAGTTTTCATAAAGATAATTTCATTACTGATCTAGAGCAGTTAATTTTTGAGGTTGATAATACAGCTAATCTTATCATTATCGGTTATGCGAACCTAGATATTCTTAAATCCAATGATCAATTTGTACAGTTATATGAATCAATGCTTTTTTCTTATGGTTGCAAAAAAGGTATTTCTGCTGTCACAAGAGAAGAGCTCAGACAAAGTTTGCTCACTCAAACTTGTATTGATCATTTATTCTTAAGTCTAAATAGTAATTTTATTTCTCATACCGGAGTCATCAATGTAAAGATCTCCGATCATTATATCATTGGTTGCAAAATTCATTGCAACCCACAATCGAAACCCAATCATGACCAAAAAGTATTCAAAACTATCATAGATAAGAAAAAACGTATATCTTTATTAAAACAAAGTGAATGGAATAGTTGTCAATTACTTTCCTCTCCCAATTTGGTATATGAAATGATTAAATTAAATTTTGATAGTGCAACAAAACAATCTGAGAAAATTATTCGTATTAAAAGTTAAAACCAATCATTCCAATGATTTTAAAAATAATTGGATGACATATGAACTATATAATAAGCTTAAAATAAGAGATATCTTATTCAGGCGTTCCAAAAGCAACCCTACGAATACTGTGTACAAAAATGATTATTGTCGATGGTTGAGCCGATGATTGTCTCGGATCATTTTGCTTTAGTGCTTAGCTGCCAACTTGATGTGACTGATCATACAGCTTCAGAATCTTTAAGAGGTAATAATAAGTCCAAAAGAATCATCAGACCACTTAATTACTCTAATATTGTTAGATTTGAATCAATAATTGCAAGAACTAATTGGTTAGATGTTTATGCATTCAATAGTATTGAGGATAAATTTGCTCATTTTTAAATAAATTTCTTTGTATTGCTGATGCAGCTCTTCCCATCAGATGTGTAGAAAGTGGCAGATATCCTCCAGTAAAACTATTGTGGTACACTGAAGAGATTGAAAATATAAAGGAACAATGCTTACTTATGTACGACCTCTATAAGATTTCCGGTTCTGCCACTCATAAAAGCATGTATAATCAGTTGAAAAGATCTTTTAAAAAGATGGTAAAAAAATCTAAACTCGATTACAATAAGAATCGTATTTTGCGTGCCAAAAATAAACCAAGGGAATTGTGGTCAATAGTCAGAGAAAATTTAAATAGGAATGAAGTGGCTAAAGGTGATAAAATATCTAGTCATACTTCAGATGGATTCAATGATTTTTTTATTGACAGTGTAGATCGAAAATTGCGTTCAATAGCAGATCCTGTCCATGACGTTTTTCATTATCTTGACAATTACAAAAATTCATTGCCAAACTCTTCAAATTCAAAACCCTCTTTCTCTTTTAATCTTACGAGTGTTGAGCAGGTTCATAGTGTAATACTTTCCTTAAAGAATAGTGCTTGCCTTGATGTGTAATGCTTGAATTCTCATTTGTTGAAACTGGCTTCTCCTCATATTTGTGAGGTACTAAGCTCTCTGTTTAATGATTGTATTCTTGATGGCGTTTTTCCTAATAGCTTAAAATTTGTCAAAGTAATTCCTCTTTTCAAGAAAGGTTCTGCAAGTGAGTATAATAATTTTAGACCAATTTCTATCATTCCAGTTATTTCTAAAATCTTTGAGGTTATTTTGTATTGTCAGATTGTTGAGTTCTTTGAAAATAACTCACTGTTCTCCGATAGTCAATTTGGGTTCAGACCTAATAGAAGCACAAATACAGCTATATCTGAATTCATGGAAAACTGTATCTATTCCATTGATGAGAGGTGTAATCTGCTAGGCAGCTTTTATGACATGAGCCGAGCTTTTGATACAATATCTCATCCCATCCTATTACAAAAGCTCAAATTTTATGGTTTCGATGATATGTCAATTAATTTAATTGCCTCTTACTTGAGTGATAGATATCAAACTGTTTTTTACGATGGCTGTTTTTCTAATTATTTAAACGTATCATCAGGTTCCACACTTGGCCCTATCCTCTTCATTATATACGTTAATGATCTTCCTGCAGCAATCAGTTGTAAAAATGTAAAACCTTTTATGTTTGCTGATGATTTAGCTGTTCAAATAAAAAATAATAGTCTCTCTGGTAGCTTGCATACGGTTAATGAGATAATTGAAGATTGGACAGCTTCTAATTCATTGTGTCTTAATAAGGACAAAACTTAACTTTTGGAATTTGGATTTAGATTACAACCTGACAATGCAAAGTTTCTTGGTATAACAGTTCAAAGCAATTTGAAATGGGACCTACACATCAAAATATTATGTGGCAAACTATCGGAGGGAATTTTTATATTGAATAGATTGAAGTTCATTGTTGATAAGAGTGTTATAATTTCAGTGTATTTTGCTTATCTTCATTCTCATTTGTATTATGGTGTTGTTGCCTGGGGTAATGATACGAATGTAAAGAAACTATTTGTGTTACAGAAACGAGCAGTAAGGGTTATTGCTAATGTGAATAGTCGTTTTCATTGTGTGGATTTATTTAGAAAATTCAACATTTTGACAGTACCAGCTATTTACATTCTTGAATGTCTTATATGTATGTGAAAATTAATTTAGCAAGTATTTCTGTAAATAGCAACGTTCACAACCACTACACAAGAAATTCTGAATCTCTTAGAGTGAACCAGTGCAATTATGCAAATACATTGAACTGCTTTAAGGAGTTTGGTATAAGAGCTTATAATAAGCTTCCTGCACATTTGAAGGAGCTAGAAGTGGGTAAATTTAAGAGAACCATGAAAAATATTTTAATGGAAAAATGCCCGTATAGAAAAGAGGAGTTTTTAATTTGAGGGTATTTTTGTTTGCTGTTTGTATGCTTGTGTTTGAATTTTTATTTCTACATGTAATACAATGCAATGTAATGTTATTTCAATGTAAATACTTTTTATTTACCATGTTAAATTTATTATGACGATGCTATGCATTTGTATATAAATGTTTTTCACAATAAAGAAATCTTGAATCTTATCAAGTTTACAGGAACAAACTCAATAAAGATATCACACTTGCTAAAACAAACTTATATAATAAAAAGCTTCAATGATTCAAAAAACAATATCAGGAAGAAATGGGAGTGTATAAATGGTATTTTAGGACGATCATCTGACGTCTCAGATAGTAGAATCCTTAAATACTTCTCTCACAAATTCTCAAATCCAGACCAAATTTGCTCAGCCTTCGCGGATTCTTTCATAACAAATATTAGAAATACTTCCCATTTATGTCCAATAATTCTTGATGACTCTGTTTCAATCCCACCTAATCACAACTTTTATCTAAGACAAGCTACTATTCAAGACATTAAATAAATAGTTCATGAAATGGATAAAAACAAATCCGCTGGATTTGATAGTATAGGAGTATAGGAATTGCAAACCCTTGAAGACTATCTTTGCACTCCTATTTGCCGCATGATCAACCTATCTATTCTAAAAGGCATTTTCCCCGACTCCCTGAAAAATTCAATAGTTAAACCAATTCATAAATCTGGTGCACGGTGCACGTGATAACTTCAATAAAGCTACAGACCAATCTCTAAATTGTCAGTACCAGAAAAAAATTTTGAAAAATATTTATTAACACAATTAAATAAATTCATACTCCAGAACAATATTATTTCTAATTATCAGTATGGATTCCAAAAAGGAAAATGCACTGAGTCACTTCTAGTAAATTTTACACATAAAATAAATATTCTCCTGAATGACAGATATCATGTTCTTGCGCTATTCATAGATTATTCAAAAGCATTTGATACACTTAATCATAGGATACTTCTTGAAGAATTACTTAATATTGGAATTACTGGCAATGTATTGAAATTGTTTGAGAGCTATTTGAGTGATAGACACTTCATGGTTAACCTAGGAGGCAATCACAGTGGGTTATATAAATGTGACAATTTTGGAGTTCCGCAGGGAAGCATTTTAGGTCCCATTTTGTACAATATTTATGTAAATTCAATTTCCAAAGTAATCAGACATGGAGAAGTATTAATGTATGCTGACGATACAGCTCTGATTGTTGGACATAAGAATTCAAAAGTGGCTGAACAATTAATACAGTTTGATTACAACAGAATTCTGAAATGGTCCCATGGAAGAAATCTCATAATCAACAGGAAAAAACTGTACTAATGCACTTTAAATTTCCACATCTAAGATGCAACGTAAATCCAACTGTATTAAGCCACGGCTGTCATTGCCTTCATGCGAATGCTTCTCAGATCTGCACTTGTCCGTCTCTTACTTTAGTAAATAGTACCCGTTACCTTGGCATTATAATCGATAGCAGCCTGAGATGGTGTCCTCACATAGACTACATTTCAAAAAAACTTCAAGCGCTTAACGCAAAAGCCTTTTATTTGCATAAAAATATCACCCCTGACTGCCTATATCTGATTTATAAGTCCTTGATGGAACCAATAATTAGATATGGCATGAATCATGGGGAAGTGCAGCCGATTATCTTTTATCTAGAGTTGAACGAATACAATTAAGAACATTAAAATGTATAACTACCAGAATTCCTTATGTTAACAATATTGATCCATACAACCCACGTAGCTTACAAATATTCTATCATACCTTATCGCCCAAACATTTCTATCTTTTCAAAATTGTAATACTCCACAAAGAAAATTTATACTATAGACTCCTTGCTCCTCCCTCACCCTACAATTTAAGATCTCCGTCAATATAATTATGTAGTATCCAGATTCAATAATATTTATGGTAGAAGATCCCTACATCATGTAATTCCCTACTTATTTAACAGACTACCTCCAAATATTCGTGATTACTCTAAGAAGGATGTAATGTTGCATCTCAATAATAACAGCACAATCAATTTATAAAACTAATAATATTACAAACGTACACATAATTTAAGAAACGTCAAGTTAAAAAATGACAGTATATGCTTACATTATTAGAATTTTTCAATTTTTGCTGGCAGAAGTTTTGAAATAATTTTCCTTTTATTGTCACTGCCGCCTGCCTCAACGATAAAAATGTACTATTACTTGGGTAAAACTTTTTTTCCCTTTTCCTTATTATTTCATTCCTTTCTAATAAATTTTCATATTTCCCTTTTTTTATTAATTCTGTATCAAAATCTGATGTATATTTCTTATTTTATTTTTTAATTTTGCATTAGTTTTCTTTCATTTTTTACATAAAATCTTTGAAGTGTAATATTTCATTTTTCCCTTTTTTTCCCATTTTTAATAATTTTCATTTTTCCCTTTTTTTATTAATTCTGTATCAAAATCTGATGTATATTTCTTATTTTATTTTTTCATTTTGCATTAGTTTTCTTTCATTTTTTACATAAAATCTTTGAAGTGTAATATTTATTTTGTCTAAGTTTATTTATCTTTTATAACTCATTTTTTTCCTGTAACTGGGCACCCGCCGAAAAACCTTTGGGTTTGGCAGGACCCTCAACTGTTTGTATTGTAAATAAATAATTTTGATTTGATTGTTTTGATTTGATTTAATGAAATTCAGACTAATGAATGAATAAGTAAATAAATATTCATAAGTACTATCATCAAACCCAGAAAGTCAGTGATATTTAGGGATGTGTTGATGATTAGGGAAACTAAGTTTGAGTTTACCTGACAGCACAGATGTTATCTTGAATAATCAAGTCGAAGTCACAGGCAAGAGTTCCTGAAGACCTGGCTGGATAGTCAGGGGACCGAAAATAAGACACGAGCTCTCTCGTGGTGTCACCACACGTTTGCATAACTGCAAAAGGAAAGTGGAAATCAAACAAAAATAACCTGTTCAGTAATTAATGATATGAGTTATGTACTTGAATAACAAAGTACCTACAGAATATAAGATGTTCAAATTTTCAAATATTTTCGACAATGTAAAATGTGTAGCGACTTACAAAATATATTATAGTGTTACAGAATGACAGTTAGGCCTAAATCTAATTGAAATCTTGATCTTGAAATAAATTGATCATAATCCTAACTCATGATAAAGCATATTCATTCGTCGAGATGATCAAGGCATTTTGCAATGTAATGTGTCTTAGTTTAAATTGGTGGCTTGCAATAAGCATTAGTGTTAGAAAATAATAGTGAGTTAATGGTACTGAACTATTATTTTATATTCTACGTTCAAATTTAAATACATTGGTTTTCCTATGTTGGCAATGACAACAGCTGTTTTGTGTGTGTTAAATAAACGATGGTGGTTTGTTATTTTCACTGCCTTTCCAAAGAATGAACTATGTCGTTTTTTACTAAAGCTATCCTGTTCTACCGTAGTGCAAAGTATTAAAATTAACAGATTATGAGACTTAATTCACAATTTCATAATTTCCGGCTACGAGTAAACGGTTACGTGAAATAATTTTATGCTTGAAGAAGTTTTGTTTTATGAACATTTGTAAATTGTGTAAAAGCAAGAAGAAGTGTGCAATCCACAATTACCGTACAATGGCAGAAGAGAAGACTCGCGTAAGTATACCGTACCTCAATACCAAAAATTATGAAATATAGGCAGTTAGGCTATAGAAGCTCACCTATTGAGAAAAGGTGTTTGGGATGCAATAGAAGGTTTTGGCCCATATGTACATATTGATAAGAACGACGTAGAACGTGAGATTGAAGATGAAACAGCTTTTCCCCAGAGTGAAATAAAACGAAGAACAAGAATAAATCAACAAGCAAGAGCTATTATCATAGAGCATGTTGAAGACTCGTTCCTGGACGATATCGTCCATCTCAAATCTGCAAAGGATATGTGGGAAGCTCTCGAAGAAGTATGCACAACATATGACATTTTCCAGGAAGTTATTTTTCTAAAAGAAATAGTGAATATTGAAAAAACTGATGAGATGTCTATGATGCAGTATGTGAGTAAAATTCAGAACTACAATAAGAAAATCAAGAAATGTGGACTTTCTTTGCCAGACAGAGCTATAGCAGCATTTTATTTGATGGGTCTTCCACGGGATACATTTATGCTGAATTTATTAGAAGTGTATACAGAATCAATGATGGCGACTTAACCTCAAAATTTGTCAGACCACAATTACTCCTTAAAGAGAAACGAATGAAGAATGATGAAGGCAGGGGAAATGAAGCTAGGGCACTGAAAGTGAAGAAAGGGTTCAACAAATCACCTCCTGTATCTTTCCAAAATAAGATAAATTCATATAGTTAGAACTTAAAATCCAAGAAACAAGTGAAGAACAACTATCCACAGAAACGATTCATCTGCTTCAGTTGTGAAAAAGAAGGCCACATTGCAAAGAATTGCACATCATTACCAGAGTCAACTCCTACAAAAGTTCAACATTCAACAGAGGAGAAGAAGAGTGCTGTGTCTGCAGTTTCCAGAGGATATAAGGCTTTGTGCACACAAAGGAAACAAAGACATGAGAAGGATGGTATTTAGATATAAAGGTGCGTACAGACTCTCGCTCTGCCCCACAACCGAACGTCACTCCAGCAGAGCGATTGATGATCGACCGGGGTCCAAGAGTGGTTCGACCGGGGAACGCGAGAAGATCTAACATCTTCCGTAACGTTCATGATGGGTGCGTGGGAGGAGCGACTGTAGTTCGATGGTGGCACTAGGGCGGTACGAGGGAGGAGCGTGCTCGGTGCGGGTTGGAAGCGCGAATATGTGTACGCAGCTTTAGATTCAACAGCATCAGATCACATGACTCCACGGAAGGACTTATTCATCGATTTTTCATCAGAGCTTGGCTCAGTGACTGTTGGAAATGGAAAAAATATTTTTATTGAAGGCAAAGGATCCATTCTTATTCACATGTCTGATGAATGTGGTGGTTATGACATAAAATTAGGTAAGTAATGTCATAGAGAAACGATAGCATAGAATGATATCCCATGGTATAGGGCGTTTATGTCACAAGTTTTACTGTTATCCCAAGCCGATAGTTCACATAGTTCTTTTCTATGCAGCTGTGTGACGCTGGTAGTCTCTCAAATTGTGCCGTTTATACACTATCACCCCACCAAAACAGTAAAAATTGACAATAATCGATAGTAATCGGCTTGAGATAACAGTAAAAGTTGCGACATAAATTCCCTATACCATGGGATATCTACTATTGTTTCTCTATGGTAATAATGTTCTCTATGTTCCTGATCTACAAGATAACCTAATTTCTGAAGGACGGTTAGATGACAAAGGAATGACTATCATACGAAAGAATGGTTTTGCAAAAGTTATAGATGTCGATGAAGATGTTTTCCAGGGTCATAGAGTTGGTTTCCTGTACTATGTTATGACCAGGGGTAGTGCATCTATAGAGGAGATAAGAGAAAGAGAAGAAGCACCAACCATGACAGCATAAATGCTTTCCGTGTATCTACAAATTTATGGCATGATCGTTTAGGTCATCTTCACAAAGAAGCTATTGAGAAAATTGAACCAATTGAAGACATTCCTTAATTCCTTCTTCTACATCCATGACCAGGGAACTGGATAGATGGCGTCAAATGGTAAGATGACAGGTCAAACTATATTGTCCTTGTGAGCATTAAAATACTCATTGACTGAGTAGAATGGGTTCCTCTTCAGCCAGATCTCAACTCGGTTTTTAAAAGCAATACCCTGCAGGTTCTTCACACCAACAGGCAGGTCATTGTATAGGCGCAGTGCAAATATTGGGAAGGAGTCTTTTCTCTTGTTGGTTCTGCAGCGCGGTATGTCAATGTCAAGTCTCCTCCTTGTAGCGTGCACATGACGATCAGCCCTCAGCACATGACTGCCCTCGGTGTCCTTAACATGCAGCAGACTCAACAGTATGTACTGGTTGAAGACCGTAAGGATGCCCAGGTCAATGAAGATAGGCCTACAGTGCTCACAATGCCCTGCTGAGGTGATCACTCGAAGTGCTTTCTTCTGGAGCATCAGCACACTCTTGCAGCCCGCTGCATGCCCCCACAGCAGGAGTCCATACAGCAGATGGGAATGGAAAAGGGCAAAGTATACCATCACCATATCTTTCCTGCTGAGAAGGGCTCTGAGTCTACGCAGCAAGTAGATTACTCGTGCCAGCCTGGTGCAAACTCCATCAATATGGCCTGCCCATGTCAATTTTGAGTCAATGACAAATCCCAGGAGTTTCACCACTGATTTATGGGCAGAGTCAGCAAGGCTGCGAAGTCCACAAACCAGTTGCTGAGTCTTCCCCTCATTCAAGCAGAGTCTGTTTCTCTCAAACCACTGCTTGGCATCATCAAAAACTCGCTGAGCCTGCAAGCCAGTTTGTTCAACCGTCCGCCCCCTAG